>NW_010241866.1:0-796 GCF_000690775.1 Eurypyga helias | reverse complement strand
GCAGTGGACAAAGTGGAAATGGAAAAAATCAAGCCCTCCAGAGGTGAACTAAGCTTCAAGGAATGCAGGTTATTACGTTATTGGAGAGAGAATTTTGGAGATCACTTTTACCAAAGGCACGCCCATATTAAAAGAAAAATTACAATACCTTAATTGCACTTCTCAGCCATAGCTGTTGAGATCGTATGCTGATCACCTGGAAAGCAGAAAATAGAAGATTAATAATATTGCTCATATTTTAATTACTGATTAATATGAGCATCTAATATCACATTTATCCTTTATTAAAACAGAAGTTTTGGCCTTCCAAACAAAGAGAGAACAGAACATGTATCTTTTGATATCTGCTATTTTATTCCTGATAAAGGCAGCCTCAATAAGAAAAATAACAAGAAAAGAGTGCCTGAGGTTTTCATTAAGTAGTTTACATATTTTCATGAAGGCTGTCAACTCAGAAACCAAGGAAAAGCTCATAAAATAATTATTCTTATAAAATGTCTACTCTAAAACATGTTTATCTGTCAGGCACTTATCTGTAATTTGCTTCAACCCAAATACATTCTCTGCCCTTCCCCAGTCTAAAAGATTTAACCATGAAAGTCTCCAACCGGTGTTCACAGCCCTTTGTGACGTGCATGCGAGTACCTCCCTGGGCTGGAGAACACAACTTGGTGGGCTCAGTATTATTTTGGGGGCTGTTTCTTCTGCATTTACCCCAGTGAGACTGTGCCATGGGGAAACTTGGAACGCCCACAGAAGGTGATGGATACCAGAAGCATTTGGGCCTCCAGGCACA
>NW_010241865.1:5653-8886 GCF_000690775.1 Eurypyga helias | reverse complement strand
GCACTCAATGCCGTCATCCGTGAATTACCAGTTTAGGGAACAGAATACTCATCTCCATCCTGTTCTGGATTGTAGCTGAGCTTCATCTTGTATTTCACACTTTTGTTACCAGTGATGTGCTAGGCGTTTCTCAAATTTTCCTCCATCTTCCTAACAGTCTTCCTTTCTGACATACAAGCCCTTCTTCAACTCAAATGCATAAAAGTAGAAGCATGAAGCTTCAAAACTAAATACAAATTCAAGGTGTAGTGTCTAGGTAAAAATAATTGATATATCTGGATTAGAGGGCAATTTTGCAGGTGATGGAAGTGGGGGCACGTAATGAAAAAGATGATGTTACAGTTTTTTTACAGAAAAATATATAGACCCATAACTTACAGACTCTGGAACTCAAAGAGGTTAATTGTAGGAAGAGGGGCGGATTAAGCTCTGGCACAAAATTATCTGTATTAAGCGCTGTATTGGTGTCTAGCTCACATACAGGTTTTTACTTCTAAGACTGATGTTTGGAAGGTATATGATAGTTTCTTTGGAGGATCAGGTATGAGAGGTCAAGAATGAAGAGGCTGAAGTTGGTTTCCAAGACTTTTGGACCTAAGTCTTGAGGTCTGTTGTCATGAGATTTGAGATTTATGAGATTTATTACTGGACAACTATAAAGCAAAATTAGCAAAACAACTGGCTAAAAACCAATGAGCCAGTTGCTGAGAACAGTAAGTGCTGAGAAGCACAGTCTGCATGGGCTGAGAAGGAGCTACCATGCAAGTACCGTGACGCAAAACGTGTAGCTTAAGTACCTGAGTTACTCAGTAAGCCAGAGGAAGAACATGCTTCCTGTATGAAAGTGGCATGGAATTTTGGCTACAGGTCATATGAACTTAATTTGTACCCTGTGCTACTTCTGAATAAATATTAACTCAATTTCAAGGTTTAAATAGATATTATGGGATGGTCCAAGCAAGTTCTTTTCTTTTGCAAGTACTTCCAA
This sequence comes from Eurypyga helias, assembly GCF_000690775.1. Classification (NCBI taxonomy): domain Eukaryota; kingdom Metazoa; phylum Chordata; class Aves; order Eurypygiformes; family Eurypygidae; genus Eurypyga; species Eurypyga helias. The sequence goes on along the minus strand of NW_010241865.1, from coordinate 7,898 downwards.
TTTCTATGACTTACTCTTCCAACAGAAATAGATGTTATGCATTCCCTCCAAATTGTCTGTCTGTCTTACACTGGGTGGCCCAAAACTTGGCACAGAATTCCAGATATGGTCGCACAAGTGCCAAGTGGAGGGGAATAATCATTCCCCTTGATCTGCTGGCTGTAATTGTCTTGCTAATGCAGCCCAACTACTGCTAGCTTTCATCACTGCAAGAACCCTTTGCTTGACTTTCCCATAGGACCCCCAAGTACTTTTTACACAGTTGCTACTTAATTTTTCAGCCTCCGGCCTGTACTGAGTTATGAAGTTGTTCCATCTCAGGTGCAGGGTTGTGCATTTGGCTTTGCTGGATTTTATGATATGCCCATTCCTCCAGCTTGTTAAAGTCCTGCCCTGTATTTCAGGTTGGACCAATATGCTTTTCGTTGTTGCCTTAAGATCAGACAGGTCTCCTGGACTCCTTTGCACTTCAGGATGGCCTCCCAAGACTGTGGGAGTGTGTTGCTTAATGCAATACACAGCATAAAATATGTCTCTAAGGGTAAGACAAGGGCTCTGTCCCCTCTGGGTATTGCTACAGTTGTACTGAAACTCAGTTATTGGAAGTGGTAAATCAGTGAGGATTAACACAATTGCAAATAGGTGGCTTTATGACACTGTATTTGCAATTAATTGCAGTATTCAGAGTTCTTTATGAACCAATTCACATGAAACATGTATTTCCCAGATGTTTTACTTATTTACATGAGTACATTCCCACACACAGAGCTCTCAGTGGGCTTTAGCATGAACAATTTACAAGGCCATAATTAAGTATCATCAGCATATCTGAAGTTTAGCTTGTGCTCAAGTGACAGGAGGCAAGTCTAGTACTAGCATAAGATAACTGCCTTTTACACTGGATAGTAATCCACAGAGTTCATAATAATCCAGAAAAAGGATCTTCCAGAAGGGGTCAACAGCACCTATGGCATGAAAAGGACTACTCATTTATCTGGGCTGGTTTAGGTGGAACAATTACCTGGTAGTCTTACACACTGCTGGTTTTCCCTCTCTCCCTCTTTTTTGTCATTTTTCAGCTGAACTTTCCCCTCGGCTGCCTCTCCCTTGTTATTTACATTTTGTCCCTTAAGTCATCGTTCCCTGGGGAGCAGTGCTTCATTAAGCACGTTTTGGACCGCCCACTTTACCCCCATCTCTTCATTCATACCCCACGTTATGTGCAGCTGCCCAGAGGGGCAAGCACGGAATAGTAATCAAAATCAGTGAGGGTTAAAAAATAATTGGGGAAAAAGGGTTGAAGTGCAGAGTGTTTTTGACCTGAGCTACATTTCTGACCCAGCGTAGCGCAAAGGGCCGCTGATGGCTATACTGACTACCAGAAGTGTCAAGAATAGAGGTGGAAGGGAAGGGTTGAGGGTGGGATGATCTTAAATCAGCTCCTACGCTGAGCAAGATGCCCAGAGAACTGCGGCCTCAATCCCAAATCCTGGGAGGAATCTGACTGGGGAAAAACGATACAGAAATTTTAAAAAGGGTAATCCCAGAGAGTTTTTTTCCTTCCTAATACAGTATAATAGGATAAAGCTGTTTGCCTTCAGCTTGATAGAGACATTTATCAAGACACAGAATGTCATCATCTGCCAGTGTTTACTTACCTGAGTCAGTGCAGAAAAGAAACTGCCCAGCTAGCAGTGTTCTCCCAAGTTTAAATAAGCTGTAAACCACTGAACAAGAAACTACCGAGGAACTCCAGCTGCTGCTTAACTGTCCGTATCCACGCATCCGCTGTAAAACTTTCCAAATAAACAAACGTTTTGGTTCTGCTGCCGGAAACCTTTTTCCAAAAGAATGAAAAATGTGGGGCTAATCCTTACGCTGTATCAAAGGCTCACATTCCATCCATTCATTTATTTCTAACACATCCCAAAGCATTTTTAATTGTTGTATTTTTTCCCTTTGCGGTGCTACTCGAGTAAAAAACCCCATGAAAGTCACACGAAGTCACATGTGCAAAGGTGCGGGAAGCAGTGTGCAGAGCTGCTGAGCCAGTGATATGGGAAACTGGCGTTTAGTTCCAATTTGTTATTAGTTTAACTTCGTAGCTTTAAAGCCATGCTGAGGCACGGGTTAACCACCAATGTTAGTTTGGTTCTGCTTTTGTATTGCTTTGATTACTTTGTTCTGTAGCCATAACTGTCTGTCCTAGCCGTCCTGTAACACGCCCCGTGATCTTATACAAAAC
>NW_010241865.1:0-5571 GCF_000690775.1 Eurypyga helias | reverse complement strand
GCAGGGGGTGAAAAGTGCACCGTGACGAAGACCTGCAGCCTTCATCCCAACGACCACCTAAAGCGACCACCAGAGTAAACTACGCAGACGCAAAGACGAGGAGTCCGGGGCGTGACATATGCTAATGATTTCTTAGAACTAATTATAATAAACCCACTCTATTCTCGGAAATATAATGAATATGTAACTAAGAATCATGTATATGGAACACTTTTCGATTATATAAAGAATCTGCTTAAGCATTAAGCTGTGCAAGTTAGGTGGAGCTATCCCCCTTGCATCCGGTGCTGTAATAAACACACCTGCTTTATAACTCTCCGTGAGTTGTAGGGTTTGTTTCCGCACGTCACCAGGAGGTGACAGCTGCTGCAGGAGCTGGAGCAGAGGACCCAGGAGCAGAGGATCTGGGAGCAGAAGCAGCTGAGCCAGGAGATGACTCAGCTGAGTAGGGTTTGTTTCCGCACGTCACCAGGAGGTGACAGCTGCTGCAGGAGCTGGAGCAGAGGACCCAGGAGCAGAGGATCTGGGAGCAGAAGCAGCTGAGCCAGGAGATGACTCAGCTGATGCAGGAGCTGGAGCAGAGGGTCCAGCAGCACAGCGGTGTGGCCTGGGGAGCCCTGCTTTATGCTGCCTTGCAGCAGTGGCAGTTCCAGGCCCTTGCCAGAGTCCTGCTCCTGCTCTTCAGGCTCTGCTGATGTCTCAGGAAAAGGAGCTGTGAGCCAGAGAGCAGCAGCGAGAGTTCCAGCAGTGGCAGGGAGAAGCTGGAGGAGGACGACGATGATGGCAATCACCTGGGAAGGTTTACTGAGGAGCACATACATGGCTAGTACAGAACCTGGCCACAGAAGGCCAGACGGGGAAGGGCCTGATGGCCACCTTCATCTTTGTCTTCAGGGAGCTCTTGGTCAATAGTTGCTTCCCAGTGCCACGACCAGACATTTGGGTGGGCAGCGCGTTCCAAGGTCGGAGTCCCCATGAGACAGACTTCATCTACCACCTGCTCGTGCCCCTGAAGCCCCCCTGGGGTCACGCCTTCTACCTGGAGCTCAGCCATGCAGGGGAGACACTGGTGAGGAACTCCTACATCCTACGTGGAGCTGGTGTGCACTTGCACAATGGACTGCTGTGCTTCCTCCACCACCCTGAGGAGGAATCAGGACCCCAGCCTCCTAAGCACCCTCTGCACCAACTCCTACCCAGATGTGCAGAAAACTGCCCGCTGGTTCCATCAGTTGGTGAAAACTACCTGGGTGCTTTTACATCAGATGTCTCAATACCGGTTAGCAAGCTGCAGTGTTTCTGGAGTTTCTCCTAGGTAGTTCTTTTCACTTGGGTCATCTGCGTGCCTGGTTGAACAGCCCTTTGTCTCACTCAGTTCTCATTCTGGGTGTGTCAGAGTTATGCCAAAATGATGTGGTTAGTGCAAATAAACCTGAGACATCTGTTCGTGGCTTAAGTGATACAGAGCCTAATGTGACTGCACTCATTGTGCTCGACGAAGTCACCCCAGGATAAAGTCTCCATCCCTTCATTATTCAAATTCCATCTCCTGCCTTCCTTTTCCTGTCAACTCTCTCTGCTCGCACTGTAAACAAAAGCTTTTGTAAAATCTGTCAGCAAGCTTTAGAAATAGGTAGTTCAGGCACCTGCAGCTGCGCTAGGGAAGTTCACTGTGTGTATAACAACTCCATGCACTCACCCGTGCCTCTTAAAATCCCGTACGGCTAAAAAAGGACAGTCCTGATCCCTTTGGAAATAAACGACTCCAAGCTGACACCCGCACTCGCCATGACTTCTACCCTCCACCCCCTGCAGAATGTGCCATTTTGCCATGCCCACAGTCTCGGCAGGAGATCTGTAGGGTTCACTCAAGCCACCCATATCCCTACTGACATGCTTTTTGGGGAAGGAAATGTGCAACTCCTGACCCTGCAATCCGTGCTACGTTTCCCCAAGAAAAAGGCCAAACTGATGGGAAATTGCTGGATGTCACCAGCAGAGGTGTATTAAAGGCTGGCGTTACTCCTGTCCTTGACTCCCTGCGGCAAACCTGAGTGACTAAAATGTCTAAGTTTGTCACTGAATTTTCAGTAACTGGAGCCTCTTCCCCTTCACTGGGTGAAGGTGTGCATCAGAACAGTGATTACGTGGAAATAGCTCTTCAGGAAGCGCTCCCAAGCACCACAATCTGTGTAGCAACCTGGATAACGCTTCCCTCACCTTTCGGCAACCTTGCAGTTCCAGCGGGTACAGCTGATAAACACACGATTTTAGGTCAACTGCCCTTTGAAAAGAAGGAAGAACGGAGGCTGGAGCTAGGAAGAAGTCTGGGCAAAATCCATCTGACTAGCAATGGCCTCTCTGTGCTGAGATCCACAGCAGGTTCTATCAACCTCTACCAGGGTGGCTCTTAAAGGTACTGAACCACCTAACAAAACCTTCAAGGGTAGCTCTGTGGTCACTCTCTGCCCAACCCTTACCCTCCCCAGCCGCTCACCTTCGTCCACCAGCTCAGGAGGAAAGTTACACATTTGTGCTGCTTTCTTCATTTTTCAACACTCTTCTGTGTTCAAAAATTATCTTCTGCCTCCATCTACCCACTACACAAAACCATTCCACCTCCCAGAATCCCCTCCCAGGTATGTGAGATTCCCTCCCAGGTTGCTATGGATGCGGGGATCATCCTGCTTAACGATACCTGTTGGCTTCTGTTGCTACTTATTTGAATCAGAATTTTGAGATTAGAAAAGGTCATTATGGTGCTGTGGCATGAACTGTGTACCCCACATCGGAGAACGTACTGACGGTCGGCCTTAAACACACATCACACCTGTGGGATCACTGTCCCCTTGTTCGTTAGGGACAGGCCCACACAAATTTACATGAAATCAATCCAGAAGCACGTCTTGGGATCTTCTGGACCTCTGACCTATCCCAGTCCTTGACTGGCATTTAAGGCATTAATTAGCAGTTCTGGGTTTTACAATCCCATTTCCCTCACTAGAGGCACTCATTTAGCAGATAATGGGTAACAGGCCGCTTCAGCCTTGTCGACATAGTCCTTTGGAAAAGCCTCTTTGTCAGAGCATCACACCAAGGTGGAGGTTGGGAAGACCTCTGGAGGTCTTCTCCTCCAACCCCCTTGCTGCCAGGACCCTGTCCAGACGGCTTTGGAATATTTCCAGGGGTGGAGACTCCACAACCTCCCTGGGCAACCGGTGCCAGTGCTCGGTCATTCGCACAGGGAAGTGTTTCCTGATGTTCACTCGGCACCTCCTGTATTCCAGCCCATGCCCAGTGCCTGTTGCCCTTGCCACCACGGAAAAGTCCCTGGCTCCGTCTTCCATGTACACTTTATGTACACTGGTGAGACCCCCCCGGAGCCTTCTCTTCTCCAGGCTGACAGTCCCAGCTCTCTCAGCCTTTCCTCATGGGAGAAACGCTCCAATCATCCTAGCGGCCCTCCGCTGGACTCCCGCCAGTACTTCCCTCTCTCTGGCACGTTTTGATAGTCTGTAGCTGAGTATGAATACGAGGGATGTTCAGGAAAACATCTTCTAGCAGCGTGGCCAGCAGGTCCAGGGATGTGATTCTCCCCCTGTACTCAGCACTGGTGAGGCCGCACCTCGAGTACTGTGTTCAGTTTTGGGCCCCTCACTACAAGAAAGACATTGAGGTCCTGGAGCGTGTCCAGAGAAGGGCCACAAAACTGGTGAAGGGTCTGGAGAATATGTCTTATGAGGAGCGACTGAGGGAACTGGGCTTGTTTAGCCTTGAGAAGAGGAGGCTGAGAGGAGACCTGATCACTGCCTACAACTCCCTGAAAGGAGGTTGTGGAGAAGTGGGTGTTGGTCTCTTCTCCCTAATGACAGATGATCGGACGAGAGGGAATGGACTCAAGCTGCGCCAGGGGAGGCTTAGATTGGATGTAAGGAAGAAGTTCTTCCTCGAAAGGGTTATCACACACTGGAACAGGCTGCCCAGGGAGGTGGTGGAGTCACCATCCCTGGATGTGTTTAAGAGACGGGTGGATGAGGTGCTGAGAGATATGGTTTAGTGGTGGACAGATACAGTTGGACTGGATGATCGCTAAGGTCTTTTCCAACCCAGTGATTCTATGATTCTATGATTCTAAGTCTCTTCAGCACAAGGCTAGAGGGCACTGGAGTCTGAGCGCTTCCAGCGCACGGGTTCTCCTGCCATTGCTGCCAACCCCTAGACGGTGCCCTGGGGGTTTTAACGGAGGAGCCTTCCTGGAAAATGCCCACCGGTGTTGGGATGCTTTCTTTTCTACACGTGGCCCGTTACACTGAGATGAGAAAAGATCTTGCTTTCGTGCGATTTGAAACTTTCAAAAATAACATTTCCCGGCAGGACTAAGCTGTGAGGTGATCCCTGAGGGAGGCAGGACATTCCACGTCTGCGGGCTCGTTCTGCGCCCAGGAGTTCTCATTCCTCAGCTGACCAGCGGCAGGGTGTGGGTTATCGGGCTGTGGAGGAGTTGGCATTACCTGCTCCTCTCATCACAAGGACGAGAGCAGAAACCTTCTTCCCGTCTCACTCCGACGTGAGCCGTAAGAGCACCTCTTCCCTGCGGACAGCACTGCGGCACGCAGCGGGCGCAGAAAGGGGAACGAGCAGCATGTCAGTAGCACCAGATGGCAGCACACACACAGGAACAGACCAGGACACATTGTCCAGAGAATTTGAAAAAAAAAAAAGGGGGGGGGTGGAAAGGTGAAATGAAGGAAAATAAAAAGGAAAATATATTCCCTTCCCCTCAACTCTTCAATTGCTGTGTGGCTCATGAGGAAACGCAGTAAGTTACATTATTTATATCAATCCTTTTGGCATTACCAAGTTACCCTTCCCTACAGAAATTCCCATCATGAGGCAAAGCAAAGATGCGACATTCTGCCCGTTTCACTTGTTGAACTCCATCAGGTTGGCAGTGGCCCACCTCTCCAGCCTGTCCAGGTCCATCTGGATGGCATCCCTTCCCTCCAGCGTGTCAATCAGATCAGACACCTTGGTGTCGTCGGCAAACTTGCTGAGGGTGCACTCAATGCTGTCATCCACGTCATCCATGTTAAACACCATGTTTAACGGCAAGATTCCACGTGCGTACAGCACTCAGCTGAGAAATACTGCTGCCTAAGCCTCCTGAGAGGCAACTTTCCTATTAAAGCTGTCTCACTATATACAAAGTATGTTTTGTAATTCACAAGGATTAGTAAAATGGTTCTAAGGAAGGAATGCTTACAATAAGCCACCGAAATTACCTATTATGCCCCTTTTTTTAAAGACAGCTTAAAATAATTCCTTAGTTTAGGCATCCCCTTATTTTCTCCAAATCTGCTACTTACGGTGACCATTGATTCTGGCTGTTCTTCAGGGGATGAGTAGATACTACATGATCCTCCTGGAAACCATGCTAAGGCACAAGGAAAACAAGGAGCTGATGGGTGACAGCCAACATGGCTCCACCAAGGGCAGATCGTGCCTGACAAATTTGGTGGCCTTCTATGACAGGGTTCCAATGCTGATGGATAAGGGAAGAGCAAGCGATGT
>NW_010241864.1:17920-29994 GCF_000690775.1 Eurypyga helias | reverse complement strand
AAGCGGCGGCTGTGTGACAGGTGCCCTTGGTTTGCATAATCCCGCAGCGCAGGACGCGCTGCCTTCGGCACGCCCGGAACCGTAACCGCTTGGCTGTGCTTGATCGCAGACCGGTGCTGGTGTGGTTTCTTTACTCCGCGAATTAAAATGCTGATGCCTTCCTCTACACCAGCATAGCTTCCCTGGGACCCACCGAGATGAGTAGCACCGTAAAGGGAGCCTGTTGCTCGGTCTGCAGACGACCTTGCTGCAATTTCTGCTGAGCATTTGTACAGTCCTTTCCTTCTGACAAGTCCCTTTTATCACATGGCCCTTTCTGTTAATCTTTGTGGAATGCTTTCATTACGATGGAATCAGCTTAGCGGCGGTCGCTTTGCAGTATGCGCTTTTCCCTTCCAACGGTGACTTTTATTACCTTGTTTCCTGCAGGTGGGTTGGAATTCTTGCTCTCTACACGGTTCATAAGGGGCAGTTTAACTGCCCCGGGGGAGGATTACTGCACAGCTATTTACTTGTCCTCCTCGTTCTTCTGGCTTCTGTAATATGTGCGTTATCTGCTCTTGTGTACATCAGTATGCAAGGTGGGTAGCTAATAGCAATATTTTATATTTGTCTAGTAGGATGGTACTATATATGGGTTTTTTTAATCTGGAGTTGGCATTAAAAGTGCACAAAAAGTCAAGTGCTTTAATGGCAGTCAGACTTGAGAAACTGTCAGTATATTTGCCTTAACGGTATTACCTCCATCAGTCAGAAATCTAAAACAATAAATGGACACAGTAGCTTAGTGCAGCTAAAGGTGAGATGTTTGTTGCCATCAGAGCATCCTGAAAACTTCTGTGTACGGCATTAATCCATTGTTGTGGATGCCCCATCCCTGGATGTCTTCAAGGCCAGGCTGGATGTGGCTTTGAGCAACCTGGTCTAGTGCAAGGTGTCCCTGCCCATGGCAGGGGGGGTGGGACTAGATGATCTTTAAGGTCCCTTCCAACCCTAACCATTCTATGATTGATTCTGTGATGACCTCCAATGGATGACTGCTCAACCTCTCTGACAGGAGTTTAGGGGAATTTATCCAAAATCAGTTTCTTATCTGAAGTATCATGTTAAACCTGCCTTGCATAGGGAGATCTAGTCTTGTGAAAGTTCATTAGTTGCAGTGGGTTGATTGGGGAAAAAACACATGTAGGAAAGTGATCTGTGTAGTGTCATAGTAAAAGAAATGCAATAAGTACTGTAAAACAGAGTGGGACTTAGAGCTCGAAGTGAATGGCAAAGCAGAAGTATGTTGTGCATGTAGAAGTGGTTCATTTTTGGGTTAAAAAATTCATGAAAGCTTTTTTTTCCCTGGTGAGGCACCTCATTATCAATGTAATGCTGCGAAGATTAGTTTCAAATATGTGTCTGGTCCCTGGAGTAATAGATGAGACCCTGCAATTTCTAATACGTTGGTTCTCACAACATGTGGTAAATAAAAGTACTTAAATTATTGAAGTGGAAAGAAGCATAAAGAGTGCATGAAGGGAAACTATGACAGAACAGAGATGTGAAAGATATCGTGGCCTTGAATCTAACCCCTGGTTTTCCTACAGTTTCCAGAGGAGGGGGAGGAAGATTAGCCAAGTTATGCTATTTATATCAAAGTTGAGGAGGCAAGAGATGTAACTGTAAATAGCAGAGAGAAAAGAGCCTTGTTTGGTCTAAAAGTGCAGCTACAAGGCTGTTATAACTAAGCAGTGGAAGAATTCTGAGGTTGAATTTCCAAGAAAATTAATGGTGAGAGTGTGGCTGTAATGTGTGGAGCAACGGTTCTTGCACCACCCCTTGCACTGCTCTGGCACGGGCTTTAGTGATGCCAGTGTGAACCTGACTGGAGAACTCCTACACTGGGATGTGGTGCTGGGAAAGGAAAGAAGGTGTTTTCAGGAACCACAGTTCCATCTGGCCATGTCTGTAAGCAACCATGCTGATAACAGTGTGAGCTACAACCTGGAAATGGGAAAAAGCAACCACTGGATCAGGGGCTTTTTAAACAGCTCTGCCGCTGGATGTCAACTCTAGCTTTACAACTGGAAAATTGTTTCCAAAATTGGTTTTGTTCTGCAGTGCCTTAAGCCTTTACAAATTATCCTGCCTACACATGAGCATGCACACCCCGCCGCCTCATCGCCCTGCAGTCAACAGACTGGTTTGAGGAGATGTGTTGGCCAAGAATTGCCCCCTTTTTTGTTGGCTGAGATTGCTAGAGGCAGTAGGCTGTTCCCAAGCTAACAATACAGGAAGCAGTCTAAGAAATACTGTCCTGGTAATGGTCCTGCTTTGTTCTGAATAAAAATGTGAATGAATTTATTACTTGGTGACTTGGTAAACAGAACTGCATTGTAGCCCAGCAAAGTAGCATCTAAAAATGAAATTTTTGCCCAACTGGAAGCTAATAATAATAATAATAATAGGCGGCACCAACAGTCCTAAGGTGCTGTAGGTGAGCCAGCGGTCCAGCATGCTTCGTTATGCTGCCTCAAGTTCAGTGCAGAACTACTGCTTTCTAAAGAGTGATTTTTGGGTATTAGTAGAGAGGATTCTGAGAATCTTGGCCATAAACCCATGGTGGTTTTTCTTTCCTCAGCTTCAGTGATAGCTCTCCATTAGTCTGAAAATACTTTATAGCTTCAATTAAGTTTCTTATTTCCTGTGAAGCTCAGAAAGTTCATGTATCCAGGTAGGATTTTATACACCTAAGATGCGTTCATAAATAGTTCTTGTTTTAAATTCTCCTTGTAATTTCAGGAACAATTTCTAATCCAGGCCCAAGGAAATCACTTCCCAAGCTACTTTACACTCGCCTATTTCTCTATTTGCCTGAATTCGTCTGGGCTGTTGTGGGAGCTGTGTGGGTGTCAGACAGCAGTGTGCACTGCGAGAAGACTGTGATAAATGTCATCATTGGGACAGTTATTGCGAGGTAAAGCTGCCTCCCCCCAAATCTATGCTTGATAGGGTATGTGAAATGGCAAATGGGTTTTGTATGTGGTTATTGAAGGCTTTTCCAGCAGTTTGAGATGGATATTTCTTTATAAATAATTCTGGTTTCTCATAGAAGAGTTTTCAGTGTGAAATTTTTAAATCTAGACAGCTGGAATGAGTTGGTATCCTTCCTTAAACAAGCTCAAGCTGCTTGCCTTGAGAGAGCACAGGCTAGAGTGAGGGAAAGGGGGTGAAGATCAGAAAGGTTAAGAGGGATAGATGGGATTATAGTAAGCTGGATAAACGTGAAGAGGGTAGTGACTAGATCACTTAAGCTGTAGCACAGAAGGGAGCCTTCGCACATTTCAGTTGCTGTTTCCAAAGCACAGGGCTGTGACTTTGAATTTGGGGCCCTGTGTGAAATTAATTGACAGACTTCTTGTGCCTAGTGGACTGAAAGCCCGGTAACAAAACACGCACCCCTAAGGCAGTAGCAGGTGGTGTTCATACAGTATTTCTTGCATAACTTTGGTTTGTGTCTGTCAGAATCTGTAGTTGTCTCGCATATTTGTCAGAACTATCTGGTTTCACAGTCTTTTTATCACACTTCCTTCTGTTTTGCAGCTGGATTATCATCGTCTTTACCATCATTGGAGTTGTAATTGTCTTTGATCCGCTTGGGGGGAAAAAGACGTTTTACCTCACCGATAGTGTAAATCGGAACCTGGAAAGCAGTCAGTCAGGGCAGTTGCTATATAATGTGAAGAACACGGCCACCCGAGTCTGGGAAAAAAGAATCAGGTTACTGTGTTGTTGTATTGTGCAAGATGATGACCATCGAGTGGCTTTTACAAGTATCGCAGAGCTTTTCCGCACCTACTTTTCAGTAAGATGGAAAGCTTTTTGTATGTTCTGTTTTTTTGACTAACTCTGAATTTGCAAGTGTTGCAACACAAATATATGTTTGTTCAGCCAGAAGTCCCTGCTACCCTGTGCCTTGAAATCAGGTTTTGAATATGCCAATTCCAACATAAAAGGCGATTCTCATACAGGGTATACAGCAGTGACTTTTCCCTCCCTTTAACAAAGGTTTCTCTCCCTTCACAAGCATAAAGAGCTGTGAGAAAACCGTATTCTTTCTCCTTAGGTCAGCATCTAGTCAGGAGAGCAAGGGTGAGTTTTCCTCAGTATGTGAGGATCGAGGTGTTTTTCCTACTGGTGATGAGTAAGGAGTCATACCTGTAGCAAAGAAGCAGACTGCTTTCTGACTGTGAAATTAGCTGAGCCCCACAGTATGTTCAGGCAGTCTTCCCATTCCAGGCCGCTTCTGAGCACGTACCAGCCTAGAGTGCGCATGTGCAGGAAGCTGCTTTTTGCAGACGGAGAGCGTCTGCCAGAGTGGGGTATGCACCGTGTTTACTTCACTCGGATTTATGTCGCCTGCCGCTTGGGCAGTCAGCGTTCAGCGCTGACTTTGAAATTTAGTCATGGTCTCAAGACGAGTTCTCGTTTTTGAAGCGGTACTTGGGCGTGCTGATTCACTGCTACAGCCTACTCAGTGGTTTGTGGGGTAAAGGGTGTAAGTCATACGGAGAGGTGACCGCCCCAGATAGCTGCATAAACCCTTCGGCCTTCTCCTGTGTGGAATCCTTCTTAGCCGCCCTCGGTATAGAGGATTTTTCACATACTGCTTGTCACGTAGTGATGGAGAGCAGTGACCAATAAGTGTCTGGGACCTGTGTCTCCAGTGCACCTGGTCTCTGAGTGAAATGTTTTTACACATACTGGAAAAGTAGAATTCCTTCTGCGTTTTCTTACGAGAGAGTTTTGCCATGTTGAGGTGTGGGATGGTTCTAGGCGCCCCTTCATTTCTTTGTGCAGGACACTGATCTGGTGCCAAGTGACATAGCAGCTGGTTTGATTCTGCTCCATCAAGAGCAAGATAAAATGGAAAGTTGCCCAAAAGAGCCTGAAGAAGTCCTGTGTCATTCTCCATCATCTCGTGTGGTAAGATAGCGGTGCTGCAGCCTTGGTGCACCCACTCTGAGGTGGTGCTACATCAAATTGCAGTACCGTTCTCTCTGCAAGGGTTGGTTGTTGCTGGGGGTTGGTTTTACATAAGAAAATTAAACACTACTGTAAAAATTCACAAAAACTTAAATTATTAATAAATGCAGTGAAAGCATCTTGATGAGTTTGCAGTCAAAACATGTGCCTGCTTTTGCAGAAGTGGAACTTACGTGAATGGGGAATAAAGTAGAAAAACGAACCGCTTAGGACATCTGATTGTTGCTGAAGAGCTGGGAGAGAAAGGGAACAGAGGGAAAATATTTAGTACTGTTTGCATAGAACTGAAAAGCTAGTCTTCTAGTATTGTGGTCTGTTTAAATTACGCCTGCTGCAAATGTCCACACAAGGTAAGAAGCAAACCCAGCATTGTTTAAATGCTTGCAGTTGATGGGTTACAGAGTGCTCATGGATTTTTGCTCGTGTTCTGTGGCAAACTGCCTTTGTAATTTATTTTGCCTCCTCTTGGCCTGTGTTTCATAGAAATCTATAATTCTACTTCAACCAATGCATTTCTGTGAACTTCTTTTGACTTGAGCCAGCATGTTGCGGGTCATGTTGTAACTGTCCTACTGGAGAGATCTGCTACAGACCCTTTACCATTCCTCTGTTGGAGTGAATGTTGTTTTCAGCGTTGAGCTTATCCGTGTATAAGTATTAAAAGAAACTAATTTAATGAGAGCTTTTCAAGATTCTTGAGCTGTCTAGCTAGATAAATAAACAGACTCTTTCCTGGAATACGAGTGGTTATTTTTAGTTCCTCTTAGGCCCTGAGGTTTTCCTTGTGGATCGTGTGTATTTCATCATGCCTTGATTTTTCACTAGTCTGTGTTCAGGTTTTATTCTGAGGCTGTCTAACACACCTTTCTTCCCCTCTCTCTTTCCTCTTCTTTCACCGTGTCCTTTCAGACAGACGACTTGGATATCGAACTGGAGAATGCCGCTCACTATATGCTGTTTGCTGCAGCTGCTTATGGCTGGCCCTACTACATATACACCAACCCCTTTACTGCACTTTGTAAGCTCAATGGTGACTGGTAGGTTCAATCAACAGCTTAAAACAGTACAGCTTCCTTTTATTTAACTAGCGTTAGCAGAAATAAAATAGTTTTAATAGCAGCATTTTTGTTGCGTTAAATCATAGAATCATAGAATGGTTAGGGTTGGAAGGGACCTTAAATGATCACTCTTGGGAGTACGTGAGCCTGACTGGTAGAGTTATCTTTAACAAATTCAGACATCAGGGTAGAAATGAATTGCCAACATCTTTCTACCCTCAGAGACAGAATAGCTTTTTTTGCTTAAGAAAATAAAATTAATTTAGCAAAATGACAAAGGAAGAACTTGAGTTAAACCGAACATGTTTTAAAGTGAAGCTTTTTAGAACTGCATTTTGGGCACATGTGTGTGTAGCTATAAAAGTGTATCAGCAGTTTTCCCTGTCTTACAGGAATTAGCAAAGGTTACCTGCGCCTCCAGCCTCCGTTCTATTCCCTTTGCCCACTTTACTCAAAAAAAAAAAAAAAAAGTTTACAGTCAGTGTTGAAGTAGGCATAGTGCTGTGTAGGATTACTCTGTATTTGAGTGGCCATTGGGTTTTGTGATTGCAACCATGCCTGAATTGGTAGCATGAAATTATTTAACAAACTGGAATATAATTGACTTGGAAAAAAATACTGCAAAATACAGTGGATGAAACGTGGGAGAAGCCTGCTGTGCAGAATTTATTGTGAATCCCTTTTTGCTCGTCTGTTTTCTGTCATTGGCCTGTAACCTTAAGCATTCGTTTCTTGTGTCGCTGTTTGCTCCGCTGACGGTCCTGTAGCGATGGTGTGTTTGCCAGCCCGTGAACTGAAAACCAATGGCATGCTGCTCAGGCAAAACCAGATTTGTGGGCAGATGGAACATCTTGTATCAAAAAAATTGTTTACAGTTTAAAAAGGGCGTTTGATTCCTGGCAGAAATCCTTCTGCAAATGTAACTGAGTTTGATTCCTGGAAAGGAAACCGAAAAAATTTGAACATGAAAGTTTCTCTCTTCTGTGTTTGTTAGTTGCGGAAATAGACCAACAGATTCTGATATAACTGGCAGTGATCGTCATAACTTTCACTTTGGATCCATCCTAAAAATAACAGGACTGCAGTACAGAGACTTCATTCATATCAGTTTTCATAACAAGGTAAACAATCTGGACAGGCATTCAGCAAAAAACGTAGTTGTTAATTTGGTGAAATCAAGGGGTGAAGTTTCTACTTTGCCTTCAGCATTTGTAATGTGTGAGATGCAAAGCCAAAGGAAAACAGGCCCCAAAATACCAGCTCAGTTCTGCTGGGTTTTTTTCTAACGCGAAGGAACAGCCCCAAAACCATGAACATAAATCTGCCTCAGCATTGCAATAAAGACACTTACACTAACTTGATGAGAAAATAATTCAGCTTCTTTCCATAATACAATGAAGAGCGCTTAGTAAGAGAGCTTTCAGAAGATGAGAACAAATGCTTACTCGTCTAAAAAGTTGATGTCTTTACTGATTATGTTTTCCCCTCCAGATCTATGAGATTCCATTTTTTGTTGCTTTGGATCACAGAAAAGAAGCTATTGTGGTTGCTGTGAGAGGAACTCTGTCTTTTGAGGTATCATCCAGCTGAAAGAGATAGTGGGCTTTATAGAAATGGACGGGCTCCTAGTATATAGAGGAAATAGTGTTGCACTGGAACACGTGAAAACAGTGCACGCACAGGTGTGATCGTTCCAGGTTTAAGTTGTAAGCCCTCCTGCCCTTGGATGGGTAGTACTCCCTGTGCCGTTGGAGGAACGTGGAGGGTGGACAGTGGCAATTCCTTTTCACTCTAAGTGGAGGTGCATTCGTAACCTCTGTGTTTGCAGCTTGGAAGGAGTTTCTGAAATCAGAACTGTGATCATTGTGTATGTTTGCTTGGGTGGTGCCTTGGGGTGGGTTGTTATTTTGCTTCCAAACCTGGAAGCTGGCTTGGCAGTGGCCGGTGACAATGCTGAGTAGCGGAGCGCGACCCACGGGGCATGAAGCCCTGCAGAGGTGTCTGAGAAAAGCTGTCTTGCTTACAGGACATTCTCACTGATCTGTCAGCGGACTGTGAAGACCTGACACTGGAGGATGTTCTGGAGAATGGCTTTGTGCATAAGGTGTGTGCAGCCTGTGGCTGTTTGTTACTCAGCAGTTACACCTGGGATTATTTATTTAGCCAGAAGAGTGTTCTCCTTGTGGGATGGATTGCACTAATTATTGCAGTGACTTGGTTGTTGCATCAAATACTGCCTCTGGAACTGCCAGGTGGAATTTGTAATCCTTGTGTCAGACTGTACAGCCTTATTAAATACTCCAAAAACTTCTTAACCGTTACGTACCAGACCACTTGGTTACGTCCCAGCCTCTGTCGGGAGTGTGGGAAAGGACAGCAGCTTCGCAAAAAGAAAGTTGTTGTGATGCTGTGTTTAAACCTGCAAGCGTCTCACGCTTCAGGTTGCATGTACCCTTCTCTTCTAACCTGAATTGCTGTTTTGTAGGGAATAACTCAGGCTGCAAATTACATCTATCGAAAGCTGATCAACGATGGCATTTTAAACCAGGCTTTCACCACTGCTCCAGTAAGTTTCCTTCCAGAGGATTTGGTGTGCCAGAAAAGTTACATGAAGACTCTTCTGTGTTTGTCTTCTCTTTCTGTCTACAGGAATATAAACTTGTGATAGTTGGTCACAGTTTGGGTGGTGGAACAGCTTCTATATTGGCAATCATGCTGAGGAACTCCTTCCCAACACTGAGATGTTATGCCTTTTCTCCTCCAGGAGGACTTTTAAGGTAAACATGAGACCTGTGCTGTTTGGTCTGTGTCTGAGATGTAGAAATCTTTAGGGTAGCTGACAAACACATTAGGTAGCTCCAGGCTTGACTGTGTGCAGAGGTTGTTCGTACATTCCCACTGGAATTAGATTTGCTCCAACTTGAGTTACAGTCGAGTTCTTAGGGGAGTATTACAGAATGAAATAGAACTAGTGAATTCTGTCAGATAGAATGATTAGAGTGTAAAATAAATGCCTTGGAAATAAAAGGCTCACCTGACTAGTCTAGCTTGGCCTGTTTGACATCTACACCCGCCGTTGCAATGAGCACTGAGGTTACTCTGCCGTCTGTAGCAAGCAGGTCTGAAAGCGTGCTGCGCTGAGCACACATGGGGGTTTGCATCCTTACTGCATGGTAATGGTCACCATCAAAGGAAAGTGTGCCTGTCTCTCCAGTGTATCTAAACAGTGTCTGTTTCTTTTCCTTAAGCAAATCACTTGCAGATTACACTAAGCACTTCATTGTTTCAGTCATTGTTGGAAAGGACCTTGTAGCAAGGTGAGATGGAAACATTTCCAGTTGTTCTGGCAGGGATGAGTTAGACTGCAGGGAATAGGTGGCTTTGCTCTACTTTGTTCTGTGTGTTTAACAGGTTAAGTATGCCCAACATGGAGGATTTGAAGAGGAGAATAGTGAGAATTGTGGCAAACTGCAACAGACCCAAGGTAACTACATGCAGTTCCTGGTTAAAAGTCAGTGGAATTGTTGGCTGGGTTAAAACCAGCCTTACTGAAGGGACTCAGTATACTGTGTGTATTTTGATCTTAATGATGAGAGTTACAATGGTGTTCTGGAACAACAGTGTTTGTTTTTAATTCGGGGACACTTGTGGTAGTCTCTTATCCTATAAAGCCGTCTTGCTGGGAGGTCAGATTCTACTGGGTCTGGAGGATACCCGTGCACACATCCAAGACCTGAACTGATCTGTGTGCTAGTTTTGCTGATAAACTATTTTAAGAATGAAAATGAAAGGGGAAAAAAAAAAGCTAAAATGATGAAAAACCAATAAAATTACTTCAATAACCATGTAGTATCAGTAAGTAAAGAAATTAGTTAGTTAAATGTTACCTTCAGAATTCATTTGGAATTTCTCTGTTATGGTCTTAATTGCTTACCCCTTCTTTTTAGTATTGGTTGAGGAACAGGTTTGAAAGCGCTGGAACAGCCTGGTGTCGTGCAAGATGTTACTGGAGGTATAGAGAAGTGGCTTCAAGATTCACAACTGCCATTTCTGAACACCTACAGTTAAATCTGCTGTGCTCGCAAGCTTTCTGTGTAGTCCCAGGATCAGGAGTCATACAGAGGGCCCGGGTGATGCCCTAAGTACAGAATAAGCTAACGGACCTGTAGTAGTCACAGAGTGGAGGAAAAATTAAGTCTGCAGAGCAGAATCCACACAGAATCATTCAGCTGGTCAAGGTTGTAATGTTTTCCATAGTGTTACTAGGGGCTTGAGTCAGAGATCAGTGACGTGATAGTACTTTGGGGAAAACTCAGTAAGGAAATTTTATCAAACAGGAAGTTTGGGCAGCATGTGCACACAGGCGTTTTTCATCTCTTAATCGCAGTTTCCGATGGGGTGTATGTAAACACACAACTAGAGTAAGTTACTTGAAGAGATGCCAAGCCTCTGTTTGATTGTTTCTCTTTCTGAATCCAGTACCAGATTTTGCTGCGTGGATGTTGGTACGAAGTATTTGGAGGAGATCCAGATAACTTCCCAACTGAGCTGGACGGTAGGAACCAAGATGCCCTCACCCAGCCACTCCTGGCTGAGGAGAGCTTAATGGTTCGTCGATCATCTTCATACAATGCCCTTGAGGATGAATTGCATGCAAATTCACCGCCTCAGTATCCTCATCTGTATCTTCCTGGAAGGATTATCCATATTGTGGAAGAATCCAGCTCTAGGAGGTATGTAGAATAATTAATACCACTGTCATGTTGTCCTAACATCTCCTTAAAGCTACTTCTTGCTTTCAAAGTGCGTGTTTCCAGCACTGCTTCTTGTCTGCATCTCCAATGTCCATAGAATTACGCACAGAGTCACTGAGGTTGGAAAAGACCTTTAAGATTATCCAGTCCAGCCACAACCCAACACTCCCACACCCACTGGACCATGACCTCAAGCGCCACATCTACACGTTCCTTGAACACCTCCAGGGATGGTGACTCTGGGTGGGGTTTATTCTGCTCTTCATCCCTGTCTTCCAGCTCAGGGGGCTGATAACTGCTCTGGCTGTTAAAGACCAAGGCAAAGGTGTTATTCGGTTCCTCCAGCCTTCTCCTTGTCCATTGTTGCTATGTTTGCCTCTGCATCCAATAAGGGATGGAGATTCCCTTTGGCTCTCCTTTTGCTGCCAATGTATTGGTAGAAACGCTTTTGTTTTTCACAACAGTGGCCAGATTAAGTTCCAGTTGGGCTTTAGCCTTTCTAATCTTCTCCCTGCATGACCTTACAAGATCCCTGTACTCTTCCTGAGTTGCCTGCCCCTTCTTCCAGGAGGGGTAAGCTCTCTTTTTTTTCTCTGAGTCTCAGCAAAAGCTCCCTGTTCAGCCAGGCTGGTTGTCTTCCCTGATGGTTCCTCTTACAGCACATGGGGAGAGCCCACTCCTGCACCTTTAAGACTTCCTTTTTGAAGGATGACCATCCTTCCTGGACCCCTTTGTCCTTCAGGACAGTCTCCCAAGGGACTCTCAACCAGTGTCCATGGTAGCAGTCTTGCTGACCCCCCTCCTTATTTCATCCAGCATTGAGAACTCCATCATTTCATGGTGACTAAGCCCAAGAGCCTCCTGCTACTACTACATAACCATCTTTGCTTGATGCATTAGCTAGCTTTTTTCAGTTCTTATTCTGTGCTTCCCTGCTTCTTTCTGCTTCACTTAAAGCCCTGGAAACCAGTTCTGTTCACGCTTGCGTGTCCTGTTCTGCCCATAATGCATGGGCCGATGTTCAACAAGACAGCTGTTGAGGTCAGCTTTGGCATGCTGTGGTTCCTACCCTAGGCTGCAGAGCTTGCATCCTTATGTCCTGGTGGTGGTGAGGTGACAAAAGAATAGAATCATAGAATGGTTTGGTTTGGAAGGGACATTAAAGATCATCTAGTTCCAACCCCCCTGCCATGGGCAGGGACACCTTCCACTAGACCAGGTTGCTCAAAGC
>NW_010241864.1:0-17590 GCF_000690775.1 Eurypyga helias | reverse complement strand
TCACTCCAACCCGTCTATATCCTTCTGATATTGAGGGCTCCACAGCTGGACGCAGCACTCCAGGTGGGGTCTCACCAGAGCAGAGTACAGGGGCAGAATCCCCTCCCTCGACCTGCTGGCCACACTTCTCCTGATGCAGCCCAGGATATGGTAGCAGCCCAGCTACGGAATAGATGGCTCTGTGTGAATACTGGTGATGAGAAAGAGGCAAAATACTGCCTGTGATACTGTCCTGGATGGACTGGAGAGCTCCAGTTGCCCCAGTAACCAGCATGCCAATGCAGCCTCTGGTTTCCTGTCCTTTGCGGCTTTTTCTGTGGTTGCAGGAAAGTGAGACAAAGAAAACAGAAAAGCTGAAACTGCTCGGGGGTGAGGACTCTGGTTTTGTTGGGGCAGTGTTGCATTTAGGGGTATTTTTCTTTTTTAGACAACTGAAACAGCTCAATACCCTCCCTTGCTTGGTTCAGAAGCAGAAATAAGAGCATCTGTAACTTGCACAAAACCATCTTAGAGAAGGAAAAAAGCCCAAAACCAAACTGCTACTGACAGAAGAGGGTAGAAAAGGGCAGGAGAAGGAATCCACTTATCCCTCAATTCACTAGAGTAGTATCTGATTTAAGCTCCACATTTTTAATGTTTACCTGAACGCCTGTGACCTGGCAGGTTGTCTTGGCAACTCCCCTTTATTGAGTCCATTTCTTTCCCTTCGTTTACTCCACAGCAGTTAATCTGGGTTTTGTCTTAACCAGACTAGCACGTAAGAGCCCCCAGCAGGCCCATCTCTGCAACATAAACTCCTGCATACACTCTGTGTGCAGCTTTAAACCGTGTCGAGTCTCGGGCCGCTATCCCTGTGACTTACTCCCTAAACTGGGCGTTGACCATGAGCAGTGCCGCGCTTGGCCCCCTCATCACTCTTTGCTCAGACTATCCCGTGTGTCCTCCAGCAGGACTTCGATCGCTTCTTTCACTTTTAAGGCACAGTAGGATTTGGTGTAGTGCTGCCTTCCCGGGCACGGAATGTCAGCTTTTCCAGCTGTTTCCCGAAGGTCAGAATAGCAGCTCTTTGGGAGCCACCTTCCTGCTGGGAGCAGGTTGCGCTTCCTCCCTGGGCAAGGTCAGAAGGGGCCAGGGTGTGTGCCCTGGGCTGGGCACTGAGCACCTGCTGCACCCCTGTGGTTGCCATGGCCTTTCTGTGTTGGGTTTTGTTTTTTCCCCAGGTTGTGCTCTTCAGCTGTTAAATACACAGCACGATGGTCAGCTGAAACGATCTTCAGCAGCATTTTAATAAGTCCCAAGATGATAACGGACCATATGCCCGACGTTGTGCTCAAGGCGCTGAACAGTCTGTCTCAGGAACGCGGATTGTGCATCTCCTGTCGAACGCGAGAATGTAACGCCGAGGTGGCGTAACCACGGCTCGGAGCCGGGGTGTGGGGCTTTTCATGGCTGGGCTGAAGTAGTCGGGACACATTCCACTTCCATACCTACGTGGACTGCAGTACTTTGCTCACACCCCATAAAACAAAGAAGGGTCTCGGCACCTTTGCCTCTGCAGCGACCCTCGCGCCACGGAGCTGGTTAAAGCGCAGGTTCTGCACTCGCGCCCCAGGTTGCGCTTTTGCAGAACGGCACAGGCTGTGGAGGCCGCTGGCGTGCGAGAGCCACGGTGGCAACGGACTACTTGACACAAGTAAGCACGTGCGTGGCGACAGTGTGGCCAACTTGGCAGCGCAGAGCCCTCCCAGACCTCAAAAACCATTTTAAATCCAGTTCTGCTTCAGTGGCACTTCACGTCATCTTGGGGTACTGCGAGCGGCCCAGGCCAAGCCAGGTGGGCACTGGAGGAAAGGTGTGTGCTGTGGGGGCCACGCTGCGGGGCCCGTGCTGCAGGGCAGGCATGGAAGCAGCCAGGCTGTGGGGGGCCGGCAGCAGGTGCGGGGGCTGCCCTGGGGCTGTTCTGACTTGTTGCACGTGTGGTTTTACAGACCATCGTAGTACCCCAGGGCGGGGGAGGGGGTGGTAAGTGCTGCTTGGGCATACGTGTGCAATATTCTTGAACCTACCTGTGTCCTGTACATGTTGAGCTACGAGAATACTTTTCTGAGAACAAAAAACTGTTCGTGCTCTGGCGTCACCTTTGTCATGAGCTCCGGCCCAGAGTTGCGTGAGCCAAAACTGTATAACCACTCTACGGAGTTTAAAGAAGTGAGGTCCTTGTCTCTAGTGTGCAACTCCAACTTCTTTAAGGCCCAGCAGCATTTCTTCTTGAAGGAATGGCTGGAGGTGAGTAAACCGCGCTGTGGTTGAGAACAGCCGTGTGGGTGTTCCTGCTGCGATACCTCACGCGGCGACAAAATCAAACGCACTTTGAAAACCGGTCTTGCGCAGTGCGGGGACACGGGGGCGTGCCCAGCACGAGGCTGTAGCTGTTGAGGCAGCTGGGGGCCGTGCAGCAAGGCGAGAGGGCCTAGCCCTGGCTACCCCCGCAGTGCTGCTGTCCGAGTAGGGCAGCTCACTCTTCGGCGCGGGGGAGTGGGGGTTAAGTTTTAGAGGAAACAACGTAAAAACTTTTGTTTGGACACAACCGCGAGAAAGAGGTGTTCATCCCCTGGCTGGCAGCAGCTGTATACCCTCGTAGCAGTCGCTGGAACAGTAACACAAGGCTGAAGAACCACTGCCAATGCCGTATTCAACTCCGGCTGAAAGAGCCAGCAGCTCACCCGCCCGCCCAAGGAGATGGCACCCCCCCAGGGCTGCCAGCAGCAGCGCCACCCTGCTCAGCGGCACAAGAACACAAACACTACCACGTGTGTGATTCAAGGGTTTATTAAGTCATACATGCAAAACATACTGCTAATTGCATTAGCAAAAGATCCATGTAAAAACATCACAATTTTGCCACTTGTATTTTTAAATTCTGCTGTAGTGGTTGGAAGGGTGTAGTTCAGCGCTCGGATCCTGCCCGCCGAGGATGCACAGAACATCAGCACTAGCTTACTAAACCCCCAGACCCCAGCCCGCATTACCCGGCACGCGCTCACGGCATGAGAGACCCCTGGTCCGCATGGGGTTACGGCAGTGGGACGTCTGGCAGAGAGTGAGCTGTGAGACGATCCCGGAGGTTAGGGAGCATTGAAATTCAAAAGGTACTCAAACGTGTAAAGCTGCTTCACATGATTTTTACACCTAGTTAGTTACGTGCTTTCCGAGGCACTCTTAGTCTACTTACTGGATCAGAAATAACAGAAAAATAAGGAGGATATGCTTGAACATTCTACTCTACCAAAAAAAGAAAAAAGCAAGTTTCTATCACCAGAAAGGGTTTAAAATACAGGTTATATTGCTCAGTGAGGTTCTAGGAGAAAAGCGTTTACTACAACAGCTGTGGGAAGGACTGGTTCAGAGCTGTACCTACACCAAACACCCTACCTGAAATCCAGAGGCATTTACCTGGATCACCAACCTGCTGCATCACTAGGCCCTGCTGGCACCTGCCCCAGCAGGGTAAACCCGGCTTCTGCACAGCCTCCAGCCCCTGCCTGGCACTCCCATTCCACCCACCCCAGCATTTCCTTTATCCATCACACGCAGTGCTGGCAAAAGGACCAGATGGACTTCAGTGAGAAGAGTTATTTATTTTTGAAATCACAACAGCAATTACTAGACTGCAACCAAGCCCTTACCAAGGATAAAGCGTTTTACACTGCGACTCGAGGCTGTCAGTCACTCCAGCCCCTGCCTGGCACTCCCATTCCACCCACCCCAGCATTTCCTTTATCCATCACACGCAGTGCTGGCAAAAGGACCAGATGGACTTCAGTGAGAAGAGTTATTTATTTTTGAAATCACAACAGCAATTACTAGACTGCAACCAAGCCCTTACCAAGGATAAAGCGTTTTACACTGCGACTCGAGGCTGTCAGTCACTGCCAAAGGCTACGACGCCCCGCAGTGACGGGGGGTGAGAAAACACACAACCATAACAGGTTGGAGCGCAGTGTTTCGCTGGCTGCATGGTACTGTTACTTACTGTGAAAAACTAGAAAGTGTTTCTGTGTTTCCTACCACAAATTAGAGTCATCTTGCAAGAAGAATCTTTAAAAAAGTTTAGTGCTTAGTGTTCGCAGCACAACGACGCAACTTAGTTCAGCAGACAGTTTGGCAACACTTAATTGAGCAAGAATAGGGTTTTAAAAATAAGGCTTTACCCGGGTTTGTCTTTTCGGGAGCTTGCTTCTAGAAGATGCAAGGTACCTTTCATACGTTAAACCACTGAAACTGAGAAATCGTTGGTTCAAGAATTTCTGGGAGAGAACTAATTTATAACAGAAAAACTTGGCATTGAGTGTGAATGCTCCATTGTTCCGAGCAGCGCATGGGGTTTGGGGTGGGGGAGGGTAACATCTACAGCAGCAGACATTTTCTCTTCCTCTTCTTTACAGGAGGGGGGCACAGAACTGCTCGAATAGCTTCGTCAAACACTGTCTTGAGGCCTCGCTGCGTAAGTGCCGAGCATTCTAGGTATTTCACTGCACCTGTGGAAACACAGAGGCAGTTAAAAGCAGTTTGCCATGATTACAGCAGCACGGCTCCCAGTTCACTCCACGAGAAGGGCCAGGCATTTGTTTTAGCTAAGGTACACCACTTTCCACAAACACAACTCAGACCAAGTCAACAGCCACCCCACTGCCTTCATACCTATCTCTTTTGCCATGGCAAGGCCCTGTGGGTAGGTGATGGGAGTCAGCTTCTTCTCCTTCAGCTTTTCAATGGTGTCCTTGTCATCCCGGAGATCGAGTTTGGTACCCACCAAAATGATGGGGGTGTTGGGGCAATGGTGCCGCACCTCAGGATACCACTGCAAGAGAACAGCGTCGGTTGTGTGGGGGCAGATTTCCAGGAAAGCTCCAGCCTTACAGCTGCAAGGCTCCCAGCCCTGCTTGACACTTGCAAGAGTCAGAGAGTACAGAGGAGGATGCAAGACCCCATTAAAAAAGAGCACGCATTTTTAATGAAGTGGCAGGTATTTCCAGATGCTTTCCAAGTGTATCCTCTGATGGGCTCCTTCCAGAACCACCCTGTCCTGCCCTGGCCCTTGGAGACTGAGGCCTCCACAGTGCCATGCAGCCGGGCTGCAGCAGCAGCAGCGCAGGGGTGGAATGCTGACTGATTTAGAAACCAGTCCTATCAACCTACTTCTTACATGCATTTGGGGTTTTAGCATTTTTCAATTTGAACTGCATGAAAAGGACAGTTCCTGTTTGTGATCTCAGCACCCTGTTGGCTGAAAAGCCTTGAACTGCATCAAGGAACGACTCGTACTTAGTGTTTCACAGGCCCTGAACTTCCAAAGCTCAGCAAATGGCTTTCTGCCTTTCCAAACTGCATTTCACACTGTTTGAAAACAAAGGTAAAAAAAAAAGACATCACCTACTGTTTTCTGGAACTGCTGTCAAGTGAACAGTGTTGAACCCTCAGAAATGGTGTGCTAAAAGCCTGCACTTACCTTAGCACGGACATTTTCAAAGGAAGCAGGGCTGACCAGGGAAAAGCAGATCAAGAAGACATCCTACAAAACAAGTTGAGAGGGGTTAGCCCAGCAGAGCAACCATCAGAAATCTCATCACCGAGAAAAGTCCAGTACCACCAGCATCTGTATCGCACTCATCAGTCATCTGTGACACTCGCACAGGGCCAGGTTGACAACAGCTGTACGTGACAGTCAGAGGCAGCTTTCCCAGTAGGAATCCATTCCCAGGCAGCTACAAGCAGACACAAGGGGGGACCAAGATGACAGAGACTGTAATCAGGTTTATAATCAGCTGTTGAGCAGCCAGCAGCTAACATCCTAATGCCACTGCACTGGGAGCTTTCTGCCCTAAATGTCATTTTTCTCCCTCACTGACATTCAGAGAAAAGCCCCACAGACTGCTGATCCCTGGCAAACGCAGGAAGCGATGAAGTCGTCAGACTGGCTTCTGAACTGGGCTTGGGTGCTCTCTGCAGAACTGAGCAATTTAAGCCTCGGAAGACCCATAACTCATCGGCACAGGATGTGCTAGGTGTTCCCTGCTGGAACTAGTTATTAAAATCCAAATACACTATCAATGTACTATAAGTAGTCTTAAACTGCAAAGGATACGGTATGGGGTTAAAAAATGGTAAAACAATAGTTTCTACAATTATTACTTCCATGCCTGAATCAGAAGAATCTTGTAGAACTGTCAGGTCTACTAATGTCAACATAAAAAGGCTTCAGGATTTCTCTATAACCAAATGAGGATTGAGAAGGGTATTAAAAACATCAAAGCTGCCTTCTTCCCCTTCCAAATGACGAAGCAGCAGAGACAAAAGTGGGTATTTGCAGGGATCGCACACAGCTTGCTTTTCAGCCGAAGGCAAAAGAGCGAGCAGGTAAAACACTGGAGGAAACGCTTACCCTCTGCCATACAGCACACTGCGAAAACCCTGCGCAGCCCCGTGCCTAGCAGGCTGTGGTCTGTGAGCACCCCAAAAGGACGTTCTGCTGTCTCACCAGGTGGAGACTGCCATCTTGCTGTACGACCCAAAACTCCATAAGCATCTCTCAAACAAGCCCAACTTTCCCCAGCCTACCTCCGCGGTCGAACTTATCCCAGAGGTGTTAAAGAATCAGGTGTTTTGGAATGTTAGTTGATTGTGCGGCATTCTGAGGCGTTCTGTTAGGTCAGCATCTGACATCCGCACTGCTCAGCACTTGCAACCCACTCGTTCATGCACCACCCCAACAAGTTTCCACAGCAGCGTCCCAGAAGACAGAACCAACATCGAACAGTGTGATATGATGGCCACTACTTCCGCGTTCCAGTTCCACAGGTTTGCGGTGACTGCAGTCCGGCACATCCTGCGGACTTTCTCCTTTGCTAGCTCCAGAGGGTTCCAAAACAATCCGGGCAGCCTTCAGGAACCATTTGAGCACTTCCTGTGCCTTGCACACTAACAACCTCAGGGAGTAGGAGGAGAAGTTGTTTGTTTGTGAGAAAAGGTTTTGTTTTAGCAACTCATATAAAGCAATTTGGTAACAGTTCTCAGCAGTTTGATAGTCCCAAGAACAGTAGTTGTTTAAAAAATAGGGGCCAATTTATCACTAGTGTAAGCAAGACAAGATGGCAGAACTTGGAACTGAAGTGTAAAGTTTTACATACGGCGATAGGCTGATCTGTCAGACTGGAAGATCTATTCCTACCATTGGTTGCTCCAACCTAGTAACAGTAGGAGATAAAGTTACTCCTCAAATGGATTTGAGGGAAAAGGTTCTCAGTCAGTGACTTGTGCTCACAAATATTCACAAGATGGCTTTTCTTGAGAGACCTGGCCTTGTAACGCAGCACAACCGGCCACCTGCATCCAGAGTTGACCACCGAACTGCCCCTAAACCTGCCGCCGTCTGCACTGCCGCAGGCCACCTCCTGAAAAGCATCCCCCACCTGCATGTCCTTTTCAGTCTGGTCTCCTGAGGAAAGTAAGTTAACCACCTAAGCCTCCGTTTCTGTCCCAAGTTCTTTTTTCCCAAATATTCAGAAATATTCAGGAAAGGGTATTCAATTCCTGTATATTTTAAGGAAAATAAAGAGACGAATAAGGGAAAAGATACAAATTAATGCCCCTGTGGTGGCAAAGTCCTTCTTGTGCAGTTAACAGCCGCGTGAGCTGCTGGGCCACTGACAGACACACTGGCCAAGTCACCAGCGGTACCTGCATTTAGTTGCCCCGGGCCTAGTTCAGGCGCAGACGCAGGGAAACGGGGCCACGAGAACATGCCAGGGTGAGTTTTACACAGCACAGTAAAGGGAGGGGCACGTTGAATGCAGATCCTGAAAAGAGTCAGGCTTCATCAGCTCCACTCCTACACCATGTGCTTTTTGTCAGCTTTGTGGTGGTTTTGTCCCTTAAGTGACAAGGAGCCGGACATCCTGTACAAGTCCAAGATCTGAAGACTGCTTCCTAAGAAGTTCAGGACCTACCACCCTGTCTCCTCTTCTGCTGTAAAAACCAATCCATGTAACTAAAAGTACTTCAGACCTTTACTTAGCAGTCACACATGCTCGTACAGAAGAGATTTTTCCCAAAAGTATGCTCAGATTGACATGGAATTCTGTTGCAGTTCATCAGAAAGCCACAGTTACATTAGCTGACTGAAGACAGGCCCTGTCACAGGGGAGGAACAATACAACCCTTGCAACTCTGCTTTCTCACACTACTGAGTCATCTTTCAACATCTCTTCTTCTACCCTGAGAAAGTTTTTTGAAAATATTTTTACAACGTTAAGTAAAGCTGAAGTTACAGGATACTTGGAGACATCTATGTATTAGAGAAAAAAAGCTTTCCACTGTCTCTCTTCCTAGGAAAGGCAGGTACTTCTGGCATTTCTATTAGTTACTTAGAACTGGCAAGTTTATATCCATCTTGGGTATGGTATCTGATGGGAAAGCCTAACCCCAGGAGTTAGCAAGCAGTGAATTAAGGAAAATTGTGAATTAAGACAGTCATATAAAAAAGCACCAGAGTTAATTTAATAAGATTCACATTATTCAAGAGAGCAGTTATCCTGCAGAAGAACTGGAACAGTTTTGCATTTTATATTATTAGCACTGAATAGATACCTGACATTTAACAACAGTAATCAGTGCCAAAAAACCCAGGAAATTACCACCTTTACTTACAGCACGGCTCCTCGAGATGAAAGTAGCTACTCTAAACAGAGACTAGAAACCAGCCCCTATCGAGACTGTCACTAAGTCACGCTGGAAAGAGCAGCACAGATTACTTCAGCCTTTTCTTTCTAGGAGGAAAGAGGCAGCATGCAGACAGGACTTTGTCAGCTGCCAGCGTGGAAGACAGAAGCACGCAGGTACTGGTGTTAACAGCACAAGCTACGCTAAGTAATAAAACAGCCATGGGCTCAAGTGCATTGGAAAACCCCGACGAAGCCTCTGTCAATACCAGTATCGTCTTCATTCAGTACTGCTTCTTTCCCATTCAGAACATCTTCAGAGACTAAACCAAGTGCTTAGCAGCGACAGTGTCCAGTTGCAGCCAAACAACCCACCTAAAACTAAAACCCAACTCTGCTTCTGGCAGGCATGCTAACCTTAAAATCAACGGACTAGCTGATGGGACTGGCAAAGGGTATGAGGGTTTTGTTTGTTTTCTTATTTCAAGTCAAGCATTCTGGCCGATTCCGAGGCTGGACCTACACAAAAGCCATCAGCATCGGTTTGTACAACTGCACGCACGAAGACTGTAACACTACAACTACAACGGTAGGATGAAGGAAGGTAGCTTGCAACAGATGTCCATTACTAAGGAATACAACTCCAGACACAACGCTGGCCTTTTGTTCAAAAAGAAACACCTTTACGTTAGACAAAGCTGTACAGATTATTTATAGCTTCACACTGTCGTTCTTACTGTTTGCGGATAGGAGAGCGGACGTAATCTGTCATAGTCCTCTTGACCGGCTGTATCCCACAAACCCAGATTGACCGGTTTTCCATCAACCATTACATTAGCAGAGTAGTTGTCAAAACTGAAAAACAAAGAGTTAGCTGTGTTAACTTGCAGTAAAACAGGGCACCCAAGGACTTTTTCCTACAGAGTCCTAATTGGGAACTCTACAAAAGGAAACATCTCTGTTGCGTCCTTCTGCTCCCCAGAAACAGTAACATTGCTCTTTAAATACTAAGCCGGGTTATTGGGTAATGGAAGTGAAAATATGCACGAGATCCTCTGAAAAGGAGTCATATTTTTCACTGCTCTTCCAAGGAAGTGTTGATTTCAGTAAGTACAGGAGAGCAGGTGATGCACTCAGCACGCACTTTCCAGTCTCAGTGGGACATTCAGCAAGTTAATCTGCCTCATTTTCTAAGACTTCGAAGTTACATGAGCAACAACCAAGAAAGGAATCCCTAATGACAACAGTACATAAGGGAAAAAAACCCCTAATTAATCCTGCTAATCAAAAACCTCTCCAATGAAATATAAACGTTAATAACCAGGGACCGGTAGAGGCATAATTTTTTACATCAACACTACTGTAGGTGCAAAGGTTTTAATGACTTCTTAAGGCTAAACTGAATTCACTGGGAATACAACCATACTGTAATGCAAAAGCCTGAATTTAAGACCCAAAACAAGGAAACAGGTGTAATTAAGACAACAGGGTCTTGGAAGTGTAACTAAAGTAATCCGTAAATATCAGCAAAATGTATCCTGTTATCTGAAAAAGTCATCAATACTTGGAGAGAGCAAGGCAGACATATGAACAGACACATCCAAAAAGGGCAAAGCAGCTGCTCAGGTATAGAACACCTCCCCCAACAAGCCCCCAAGGAGAGAACTACACTAATACTGATACTGACAAGTCCTTAAGTGCAAGAAAATGGGAATCACTAAAATAAATGAGTCCCCACAATCTTGTCCAAGGAGCTGGAGAGCTGTGGCTGGCTTAGCACAGGATTGACAGTATCACAGTCCTGGACAAGCCCCTGATTCTTACAGGGGCCTGTAGCAACAGGACAAGGGGTAACGGGTTTAAATTGAAAGTGGGGAGGTTTAGATTAGATATCAGGAAGAAGTTCTTCCCAGAGAGGGTGGGGAGCACTGGGACAGGTTGCCCAGAGAAGCTGTGGATGCCCCATCCCTGGAAGTGTCCAAGGCCAGGCTGAATGAGGCTTGGAGCAACCTGGTCTGGTGGAAGGGACCTGTCAATGGCAGGGGGGTTGGAACTGGATGGTCTTTAAGATCCCTCCCAACCCAAACCATCCTGTGATTGATCTGTGTGACAAAAAGTGGAAAAAAAATGGAAAATGAAAAATCTTTAGTCAGGTAAACCAACTGTTTCTGACCACCACAGAATGTTTTACCAGCTGTTCAGCCTTGGGACTGCTTATTACGAACTCTATTAACAGACAGAAGGAACATACTGTTTTAGAAGAGCCCAGCATCTGATACAGTGCTGGCGGATGTTAGCCCCTAGTACACTAGGCCTAGAGGGCAGAGGGAAAACTGATGGAGCAGAAGCCTGAAGGCTCTGTACGCACACTTGGATACTCAGTTAAACGTTGCAGATCAAACTGAGGGGTGCCTGCAGACAGTTCAAACAATTCCGATGAGGAGCATGGAATGGCAGTAAGCACAGAGAAGTTGACAGAAATAAAATACTAGGATTTTAGAAGTACTTACACAGTGGGTATATATTCCCCAGGGAATGCATTGGTTGTGTAGCTGATGAGTAGGCATGTTTTACCTACAGCACTGTAAAAAGAGAAAGTTCACATGTAACACACAGGTATCTTGAATAATGAGAAATAACATCCCTTTTAGGGATGAAGGCTGATTGCACCCAGTCAGAGCTAAGGAACAATTGAGTGTCAGGAGTTGCTGAGATGCAGGAAAAGAGCTAACAGACTGTAGCCCTAAGGTTACTGGCAAGGGAAACACACCTAATATACACAACCATTTTCTGAAGTCATAAATTACCAAATTTTGTTAATCTTTAGACAAACGCACCCACAAGTATTAATAAGACTATTAACATCTGCTGGTCACTCATCAAGACTGCCTTACTCCAACTCCCTGAAACTAAAAAACACCTAAAAAGTATTTCCAGACCCAAAAGTGCTATCTTTTCCAGAAAATGGTATACTTTCATATAAGTTTGAAAGAGCTTAAAAAGTATAATTTATCAACACATCGATGCATTTGAGGAACAAATACAAATGATAATCCTCACAGTATTTATTGCTACTGCAAAGTAGCTCCCCACATGCATTCCTCAGTTATTTCAGAAACTGATTTATAGACAAATTACATTCCATTGCTGGAGAACTTGGAACACCAAACCTTTCCCCACTGATCTAATTCTGAACAGCCTCAAAGGGGGGCAGGACAAGGTTCTGTTCCAGGTTTCTTTCAAATCTCTGGCAGCCAGCCCTTTCCCTCTCCACCCTCCTCCCCACACCTTACCTAAAGTCAAACATTTGATTAACTACACCATGGAATTTCTGTCACAGTTTCAATTAAAGGCTTGGAAAACTTGAAATTGGATCATATTTCTCTTAAAAAAAGACTCTGCCAAGAGTGTTTCTGCCACTGCAGACTGGTTCCCATGCTGGCTGCTCACTTGAGTGCATAATCCTTTAACAGAGTGAGAGATTCCAGAGGTGAGTGTGCAACTCATTGCTCAAAAGCGATAATGCCCACACAGCCTTGCAGTCTTCCTGATCACCTTCTCAAACAGACAAAACTCCAGTGCAAAGCAAATTGCTTTGTCTTGCAGATGTTTTATCACTGGAACACTTTGCTCAAAGCAAACTACTTTGCTCAGTAGTTTGAAACCTTTCTGTACTTACACATACAATCTTGTCACTAGTATTAGGTTTGTCTCATATGCCAAAAAAAACCCAACAACCAAACACAAAAAAAACCCACCCACCACAAACCCAACCAAAGAACCAAATGCTATTGCTAAAATATCCTATTTTCTTTTAGCTTCTGCAGAAGAAAAAAGGACACAGAAACAAGCTTGGGCTTACTAACTCTCCAGCTGCAGACACTGAGGCATTCCTAGCTGAACTTTACTATGTAACTTCCATTTAAACCACTCACTTTCTTCTCTTGGTCCAGAACCGTCCAGGCCGTCACTTCACTTGCCAAAGGCTGTCTTCAAAACATTCCTTAGAAGGATTTAACACTCAACATTAACCAGCCAGCCCTACCTGGTGACTCACCATTTAAGGCAGTGCAGGCAGGTCAAGTAAATCTGAGCTTTGTCACAACTGTAACTTACCCACTGTGTTGTAGCTCAACCCATAGCAAGTCTCTCCGTTACACCTGAAGCAGTTCCATACTGCGTTAGCTCCAGTGGTTGATAGCAGCATCTGACATTACCTTAACTGCCTGAGCTAGGAAAGAGTTGCTTCACTATACTAATAAAAAATCCTATATCTAGGATTTTAGCCCACATGCCCATTTCTTTGCTGTGATCTTATGTTTCTGAGCTGACACCTAGCGTGACGCCTCATCTGCTGCAATGCTCTGATCATATCCTGCAGTTTTCCACACTGCTTCTAGGAAACAAGATGCCAGCTCCTTGCACAGCACGAGATGTCCCCGTCCCCATGCACACACTCTCTTTTACCAAGCTGTAACAGCAACAAGAAAGGGGTCATTTAATCCTGTTCTGGCAAGTACAATCTCTGCACATTCTCCTGCAGTAACAGGCTCCAGAAGTACTTGTGCTCAAAAGCAGGAGGGGAATTTACCCTTCAAAAACTTCCGTGGGAAAGACCAGGAAGCAGTAAGACAAGGCAGGTAGCCAATTTCACAGCTGTCAAAAAAGGAGGTCCCATCTCACCTCCTGCACTAGCACCCCCTGACTAACGAACCAGAACAGGGAGCTCAGGAAGGCTACTTGCCCTGCCTCCCCGGGGAGGGCAACTCGCTGCTTCAGCTCCCCGAGCTCCCAGGGCAGCTTGCACAGAGGGAACTGCACTCAACACACCAAAGCAGGCTACGCTGGTCCACCTTAGGAAGGACAAACATGAAAACCTTCATGATACCAAGAGGAGCACCAGCTGGCTTCTTCAGGGAACTTCTTGAGGCACAGAGGCGACGTGTTCTCACGCCTCTAAAACTTGTTTGGTCTGACGCTTCATTTTCCAGTAAGTTCATTACGGTTAATTTCAGCTTCTAACAAATTAATGTTGAACTCTACATTTTCAGCAGTGGATCAAGAACTTTTCTCTGCAGCCAGGCTCCTCTGCTCAGCTTGCACTGGCTAATCAAAACAGCACGAGAAGGCAGTGAGATTTTATTCCAAGCTTAGAAGTGTCTGTAGTGGGTTTCTGGCAGCACCTATCAGCCAGAGTCATTTAAACAAGAAAACACATTCAACAACCCTGTTTCAGACTAGCTCCATCTAGGTTTCCTGCCTGCCTTGTCTTCTGGCTCACTGCCCTACAAATCAGACCATTATGGTCACCAGTCTCAAACACTAATGCCCACCTTCATAAATAAAGTACATCCTCGAAGTACTTTATCAACCAGTTTAGACTTCTAACTTCTGTATTAAAGCAACTCCCTCAAAAAGAATTCCAACTGTGTGGCAAAATATCAATCCTTGTACATAAAGGCTGAGACTGAGAAACTAAAATAACACCAAACCAAGATTAGTCATAACAAGATCTCTAGCAACTACTTCATCGTAGCTCTGTCCACCCACTATTACATAAATGAAACTAGTAACATTTGACTGTTATTTAAAAGTATGGCCTACAGAAATATGACATTTTAACCACTTGACAAGCAAAATATCAATCCTTGTACATAAAGG
The DNA here is from genome assembly GCF_000690775.1 of Eurypyga helias. Classification (NCBI taxonomy): domain Eukaryota; kingdom Metazoa; phylum Chordata; class Aves; order Eurypygiformes; family Eurypygidae; genus Eurypyga; species Eurypyga helias. The sequence goes on along the minus strand of NW_010241864.1, from coordinate 3,212 downwards.
CTGAGACTGAGAAACTAAAATAACACCAAACCAAGATTAGTCATAACAAGATCTCTAGCAACTACTTCATCGTAGCTCTGTCCACCCACTATTACATAAATGAAACTAGTAACATTTGACTGTTATTTAAAAGTATGGCCTACAGAAATATGACATTTTAACCACTTGACTTACCAAAGTGAAAGACTTACCTAAGTGAAAGACTTACCAAAGACAGCACGGAGTCCCTTACTGCTTATAGGTACCATCCAGAGATTAACGTATTTATATAACGACACGTGTATCAACTCCTGAAAACAAAACACGCCATCTCCTTCCTGGCCTTATTTACACTAACACATTTTATGAAGTTGGAGCTTACTGCATTAGAGCTGCTTGAACCATGTTATGCCGCACACACTGAAAATGCTCTTGGAGGACCTGCATGGGCTTTTCTTCCACTCAAAAGGCACCAGAGCCACACAGACAGCTGAGAGTTTCCTGCAGCTGCAAACCTAATGGAGAATTTAGTTCCCACCTGCAGCCGTGGTGCTGGAGGCCAGCTGAGCACTTGGCTGGTTTCATTTCAGAAACACAGATATCAGCAGGCAGGTGGCAGCTTCTCAGAAATCAGTGAGACAATCAGAGCTTGCCTTCTCTGACCACCCTGAACTGCCGCCCTAACAGCCACAGCGCTCACCCGCCCTGGCCTTCACTCAAGCTTTAGACAACAGCCGAGAATTTCCCTTGTACGTGGGTTTAATGACACACGGCTCTGGCAGATAAACTGTTTTACTCACTCTGACACACCCTTTCCCAGGTATGCTGTTGAGTAGCTACAGTGCCACATCTTTTTAAACTTCCCAAGTTACTGCAGTTCAGGTCAGCGCTCTACAGATTGCGCTGGAGGGACCCGAGGTGTTCAGCACTCTGACACTGCACTACACCCCGTAAGAGGCCAATCACAGTCCCCTCCCTCCCCCCTTCTCCACAAGCTATTACATCAAATACAGCGTGGCTGTAGCAGATAAGGCCTCAAATTAAGCAAAATTCCCAACGGCGACTCAACTCACTGTTCTTGTTCTTACAGTATGTCTACAGTTAAGAAATACCTACAGAAGAGAGTGATGTGTGACCATGTCTGGGGCACTCAGTGATCATTTCTCCCAAACGCAGAACCTGCCCTATTCATTACACAACATCACTGGGGACTTCATAGCACATGACAGCTGCCTTTTCAGAGTGACAACAAAAGCTCCCAAGAATTACTTACACCCATGCTTTTTCTTGAGTGCCAATCAACAGCAATTCCTGCAGTTGCTCAAGCAGAGTGCACTGTCCTGCTGCTCCGTATCATCAAGAAGTCGAAGCAACAGTTGCCATTTATTTCTCCCCAGACGATGCTCACAGTGAAGAAAAAAGCAAGGGCAAAATCTGACAGGACAACCAGCCTACGTGCCTGTTTTTCTGGTCAAATTAGCTGACAGATACTAGTCAAAGCTGTTAGAACAAGCATGAGTTAAGGCTAAGAAACTCATTTACTGATTAAAAACCCAATCACAGGTACTTCTACAGCTTTGTTTATTCTGTTCCTAGTAGATCTTTGCAGCGGGTACGTAACAGCCAAGTTTTATACCACATAAGCAAATCTTTAACTTGCATTGTTTTACAGAAACACTACAGTCTTAGCCTTATCTGAACTGCCCGTTACACATTCCCCAGAATATCTGCAGTGCTTGCTGTCGAAGGGAAATACAAATAGTTATAAGCACTTTCTAAACACTGGATGGAGAATGATCCAAAGCTGCCAGAAATGAGCAACAGAACCTGAACTGAACCTTAAGAGAGATTTGTTTCTAACTAAGGAAGAAGGAAAACAAACTACTGTATTTTGTTCACACCTATGTACAACAAGGTTCAGGCAGAATTACGCAACTTTCGTCTTCCAAGACAAGAGCAAGGAACACATTAGGAAGTGAGATGGTTTGCAAAGCAAACGACAGAACTGTTCTGCTGAATGAACTGCTGAGCATTACACAGTTTGTACTAAGTTCTCGAACCTCATGGAGAAAGCAGCCTGAACTTTTTTCCTCCCACCCAAACATGATGCATCACATTCATTTACAGCACTGCCACAGAGAACACAGTTCAGTTGAATATTTAAAAAAATGCAATAGAAAACCAGGTGGTTTTGTTTTAAAGGCAATATAACCAAAAGAACAGCCCATAGTTACCCTGTCTAATATCAAAGAATTACACTACTATGAAGTCTTCATTTGTCAAGGTATCACTTTAATGTTCACATGGCTCAAAATCTTACACAGCAAGTCAAAACAAATTTGTCACACAGAGTAAATTTATCTTTCAACCATACTTAGCTGCCTTTTTAGGAATTCTGTATCTAAAAAACAAGAAAACACCACTCAAATAACTGAAGATTAAGCCACTAGATGAAATTACAGACTGGTTAGCTACACTTCACCCCTCTGTCATCTACAGAAGTTTGTGTGACACCAATTACCCTCAGCCTACACTGAGATTTTTGTTTCTCCTAAGGGAAAAAAAAATCCTCTTGAACTGCATAAGACAAGTCTTGTTTCCCAGCTGGCCTGTGATGCTCCCCTGAGCTCTGACATCCAGCAAGAGAAGTAACGCCTCCGATGATGGAGGGTATTCAAAAGTAACAAACACACAAACTCCCCACAATCCCGGCATCCCTCACGCTGAAATCCAACAGCGGGACTCGAGTTAACTCTGCTCCAGGCAGCATCAACACCCATCAGCACGCTGCAGCTCTCACCGCGCTTCACAGACCAGCGCATGGCTGTTGGCATTTCCAGGGCGTTATCGGCCTCGTTAGACAGGAGCCTTACGAGACTGGATGGACGCGTGCAGAAAAAGAGTCTCTGCCCACAACCACTGACGATCCGAGTTTAGCATATTTTGCTTAGTTTTACTGCAAAAATCGGATGTCAAAATTCCAAGCTATAAACGTAATAAGCAAGTTTGTTACTTTCACAAAACATAGTCCAAATCAGTATCGAATTTCTCATATCGCTACAAGCACGGTATTTTTTGAATACGCTCTGATCACTTCGGCGTGTCGAGCACTAGAAGGAAGCCCAGGAAGAAGCGGCGGCTCCCCGGGGGCAGCGGCCCAGTGCCGCCGGAGCACTCCCGAAGCGCACAGCCTCCCGCACCACGGCAGGCGAACGCCGCCCGTCAGCACCGGT
>NW_010241863.1:0-1752 GCF_000690775.1 Eurypyga helias | reverse complement strand
ATTAGGGGTCATTAGCGGTCATTAGTTGTCATTGGCTGATCATTAGCGGTAATTATGGGTCATTGATGGGTACTTTGGGGTAATTCATTAGCAGTACTTAGCAGGTCATTAGCGGTGGTTAGGGGTCATTAGGGGGTCATTAGCAGTGATTACGGGTCATTGGGGGGTCATTAGCAGTCATTAGCTGATTATTAGCGATAATTATGGGTCATTAATGGTCATTAGCGGGTAATTAGGGATCATTAGCTGATTATTAGCACTAATTATGGATCATTTATTGGTACTTTGGGGTAATTCCGGGTCATTAGCAGTAATTAGCACATCATTAGCGGTGATTACGGGTCATTAGAGGGTCATTAGCGGTGATTAGGGGGTGTTTGGGGGTCATGGGGGGTCATTAGCAGTCATTAGTGGGTCATTAGCAGTGATTAGGGGTCATTGGGAGTCATTAGCGATGATTAGGGGTCATTAGCGGTGATTAGGGGATCATTAGGGCCATTCGTGGTGATTAGGGGTCATTAGCAGTGATTAGTAGTCATTAGGGGATGACTAGGGGGTCATTAGCAGTAATTAGCAGCAATTAGGGAGGTCATTAGGGGGTCATTAGCAGTAATTAGGGGGCCATTAGAAGTAATTAACAGTAATTAGGGGGTCTTTAGGGGTTCATTAGCAGTAATTAGCAGTAATTAGGGGACATTAGCAGTAATTAGCAGTAATTATGGGACATTAGCAGTAACTAGCAGTATCTAGGGGGTCATTAGCACTAATTAGCAGCAATTAGGGGGGCATTAGGAGGCCATTAGCAGTAATTAGCAGCAATTAGGGAGTCATTAGCAGTAATTAGGGGGTCATTTGCAGTAATTAGGGGGCCATTAGCAGTTAGTAGCAGTAATTAGGGGGTCATCAGCAGCAATTAGGGGTTCATTAGCAGTAATTAGCGGTAATTAGGGGTCAGACCTGGGTGTCGAGGAAGACGACGCGCTCCTGGGTGACGAAGAGGTCGATGCCGCCCGTCTGGCTGCCGCCCCGTTCCCGCAGCTCCGGCGCCTGCGGCCGGAACACGAACCCCCTGGGCCAGTACAGACCAGTATGGACCAGTACAGACCAGTACAGACCAGTACGGACCAGTACGGACCAGTGCGGACCAGTGCGGACCAGTATGGACAGCACAGACCAGTACGGACCAGTACGGACCAGTATGGACCAGTACAGACAAGTGCGGACCAGTGCGGACCAGTATGGACCAGTGCGGACCAGGGCCGACCAGTACAGACAAGTGCGGACCAGTACGGACCAGTACGGACCAGTATGGACCAGTGCGGACCAGTACAGACAAGTGCGGACCAGTACAGACCACTATGGACCAGTACGGACCAGCACTGACCAGTGCAGAAGAGTGCAGACCAGCGCGGACCAGTACGGACCAGTGCGGACCAGTACGGACCACTATGGACCAGTATGGACAGCACGGACCAGTACGGACCAGTATGGACCAGTATGGACAGCACGGACCAGTGCAGACCAGCACGGACCAGTACAGACCAGCATGGACCAGTACAGACCAGCACGGACCAAATTAGGGGTTCATTAACCAGTGTGTACCAGTACAGACCAGTGTGGACCAAAGCATGTTGGGTTGCACCAGTGCAGAACAGTACATACCAGTTCAGACCAGTTCACACCAGTCCAGGCCAGTCCAGGTCAGTTCAGACCAGTGCCCCCACCCAAGTCCCCTCCCAGTCCCTCCCAGTT
>NW_010241862.1:25874-65282 GCF_000690775.1 Eurypyga helias | reverse complement strand
TCTCTATTAAAGACACTGAGTCAGGTGCTAATACTGTCGGACATACCCTTTTGGCATGAGTTTTACGTACAATTTAAGATTTTATGCATTGCTTCAACGTGTTTAGAAACCACCTTTTCATACTTAGAGTAGCAATAAAGTCAATTCCGTACAATATCAAATATCCTTTTTTTAAAAAAAGTTTTAAATATATTAGACTCTCGATTGCCAAAATGCCATTTTATACACAAAGCTGCTAATACAATATACAGTTCTTACATTATTTTTTTCACATAAAATACATTTCATCAAGATTTATTTGTACATTATTTACTACCGATCGATGGAATTACGAGTTATTGCAGAAGGCTTGCCATCACGTGTTAACATCCCGCACATGCAGCCCTCACACCGAGCTCTGCCAGGCTTACCGACGCTCCTCTACTCCGTTCTCAGGCTGAAGATGTAGAAGTGGCAACACTAGGCCTGCGTCTGCAATGTTTAAAAACCCGTACTCCCCTCCAGCTGCGGCTGGAGATAATTGCATCGGTGCAGGTTTGGGAACAGGTATCTTGGGCAGAGTCTGCTCTACTACAGCTTCCGCAGCTGAAAGACAGCGAAACATTCTAGGTTGGAATTGTGCCACGGCAGATGTTGCTAAAGAACCAGTGGTACTCAACTTGTGCAGGGGTGGCTCGAGTCCATTAGCAGTTTGGCCAAGAAAACAGCAGAATAAAGCTGAAGAACAACCTGGGACAACAAAATCTGCTGTACAGCCACAGAACAAAAGCCAAGAAAACAGCAGAATAAAGCTGAAGAACAACCTGGGACAACAAACTGCTGTACAGCCACAGAACAAAAAATGTAAATGTTAGCTGTGTTCTGGGGTAGGAGGTTAGACCTTGCTGCTACAGGCGTGTTCTGGATCCTGCCTGCAGAGAAGGGCTATAGCAAAGCTCGTCAATGTGACTTGTTGAATCAGAATGAAGACGCTGCGCATTTCCTTTCTGTGTATTCAGGAAGACAGAACCAGTGATTACGAGAGAAACTGAAAGAAAAAATAAAAACTCCCAAATCCTCTACGCTCTGAACTGTTATCTCCTTGCAAAATGGTCTCCAAGTTAGAGAACAGCCCTATATAGTCACCACAAATCTTCCACAGACTAGTTACCAACTCCCCTTTAGCAAGTACGGTAAGGCACAGAAACACCCAGACGTAGGGAGAACACCCTCCAGCAGATGGACAACGGTTCATCTATGGCTCGCTGGAGACCAGTGCTATTGCTTTCTCGGCTAAGAAATTCCTATTTCATGGTATTGCTGATTTCGTTTCAGCAGAGAAGATTTGGGTAAACGGAGCTCCAAGATTAAAGTGAAAGGACACTAAACAGAAGTTGTAATGCCACTTGGGAGCTCGTTGGTGCTTTCAACCCCATGAAATAAGACCCTGCTCAATGAACTGGAGAATTCACTGCCTCCGCCGAGTATTGCACTGACTCATTATTGCTATTGCCCTGCCATCCTCTTCTCCATCCCTACCAGGAATTCCTCATCCATGTGGTTCTTCAACCACACGTGCAAGATGGTATGGAATCGCATCAGCTAGAGTCAGTCCTTCCCAAAATTGGGAGGTTTTTAAGATTCTGGAGCACCACAGAAGCGAGACTACATGGTCTAAAAACACATCACTTGGTACACGAAATACGGACCCAAATCTGACATCAAACAGTTCCCACAAATGGTACTTAAGCTTTTATCTAACATTACATTGCTGGGACTTTTTTGGTTGATGCTGTTTTGAGAGACACCTTTTCTTCCACCTAAAAAATAGTTTTTCAACATGGAAGTCAAGCTGCTTTCATTAACCAGTTAGTTTGCTAGCAACAGCATGACTTCAGCATACAGGAAGAGTCTGCAAGCAAAAGGGTTATTCTCACGTGCAGCTCTGCCCACAACAGACCCATCAACACATATATGTTCTCAAATCTTTGCGTACTCTGTATGAACAACTACAACTTTTAGCTTACAGCTAACAAAAGTGGGACTAATCTGACCTTGAATCTGTATTTAGCTGTTTATTGAGCCTAAAAACACTGGGTATAGCACAAAACCCCCTCAAATCTTCCTCTAATAAGCCAATTGTAGATAGGCCCATCACAACATGATTTCTAGTTTCTACGGCTTTTTAGCAATATTAGGAACCAATGAAACAGCCAAGTCCCTTCTGCTATGTACCTCAGAGCCTTCCACTGGGATGGCCTTCAAAACACATAGAGAAAAAACCCACTATTGTTGTAACACTGCTAAATTTGATAATAAAAAGACCTGTTCCTAGAGGTAGGCTCCTACAATGCACATATAAGAACAGCTATGTGCTTATTATTCCCCCAAAAGCCTGTTTGTCTCTAATAAAGAGTTTACCAGAAACCGGTTAAATACCCAGTTTACAGAATTGCTCGTCCCAGACCTACAACCAACAACTCTGAATGCAGCATAAATTGCCAGCTCCTTCCCTGAGAGTATTTGCCGGTGCCCCACAGCCAGTGGCTATTATATCCAGAATGTCACCAACATGTAAACATAAATCCATTTCGGGTCACTTCAACAGCCTTTACAAGTCCCACTCTGATGCAACTTCAGCCCAAAGCCACTGGTAGATACTTGGTATGGATGTGAAACATATTCTGGATGATTTATCAATTAATCACTCTCCCATGTGATTCAAAATTGATTATATTTGGTGAGACACCACTAGACTACAGTGAGCATGTTAGCTTATAGTGATACAGCCAATTTTGCAATACAAAGTGCAATTAGGGGCATGTGTTGTAATCTAGAACCTGTAATATCTTTTGCTTGATAGTAAATCAATTGTTGGTTTGCTCAAAATCACAGCTAGAGCGATGAGTTCCTGGAGTTTTACATAGAAACAGAGTGAAACGCCAAGGCACTAAAAGCTGTTTAGAATGGCCTGGCCTCCTACAGTTTTAATGTATTAACAACTCCCGGTGAAAGCAACCTCAAAGTACTTAACACCATCGCATTCAGTGGTCTCCTTTGTATTTCCTTGGAGTTACGTAGGATTCAATACACTCAATAGCACAAAAGTGCTCTGAGAAGGAAAATGCCGCACCACTTACCAACTAGTGGATAGCAGCACCAAAATTTGTTACACTCAGCCCAGAATTTTCATTAGGGTGGATGTGGAGAGACAACCCTCCCCACCATGGGAGAAGAGAGGCATCTGAAAGCTCATCTCCACCCTGTTCAGCAATGCCCAGGCTACACTTGATCTTTTCCCAAAAGAATTTTCTTGATGACCCACTGTTAAGCACACACAGACGTGGTAAAGTCTGTCCAGTTACCAAATCATCATCTTTCTCCTAGAGAATGACTTTTAAAATCCCTTAAGGTTAAGCACAAGAAGTATTTTCCAGTTTTATATTTAGCATGTGCGTTTCAAAAACGGAGGAAGCTCAACTTCCCAGTATATATCAAAATATACAAAGAAACACGCTGCCTTTAACTGAACTGAGATTTAAAAAAAAAAAAATCAGATCAACTGCTACCATTTTCTAATTTGTTCCTAAAACTGGCAAGGGAAGAGAACTGATCTTCAGAGTTCAAAAGAGTTAATTTTCAGCCTGGTAATAACTTCCTCACAGGCCCAGAAGTGTTTCCTGCACAGCGTGGTGGTGACACACAGCCACCTCTGCTGCCTCGAGGAGCCGAGCATGAGGAGCCCAGAGCACTGTATCTTAACATATCCAGCCCCAGTGATGGGCTCGATTTGATGGGGAGCTCACGTGAAGTGTAATATTGATGTCTAACAGCCACGAACCGAAAGGAAGATGGGTGGAAGCTGCATTTGCTGCTGACACATCGACGTGAGCTGGATTTAATCCACTGGCGGCTTAGAGAGACCCAAACAGGCTGATGTTTTCAGAGTTTAGAATTTAAACTGCCTGAGAAGACACATATTCATGCAGGAAAATGGTTATGTGTGCAATAGCCCCTTTGTGCAGAAAAAGGGTTGAAGATGTACGGTGACTTCGTGTTCACTACCTGCGGCCACTGCCCCAGAGCTGTCTCCCACGGGGCACTCTCACCTCCCGCAGACATGCCAAGCCTTAACTTGGCGAGCCAGTGCCAAACCCCCCGCTTACACCATGCTGGTGTTTCTCAGGCAACGTCGGAGCTCACACGAGCTACACTAACGCGCTGGTGGTGCGCGCCAACCGCTCTACAGCGAGAGTACCGCTGCTGAATGGTGCGAGGGGACGCCCTTATACACAGAGGCATTTAAGTCGTCTTCGGACAGCCACTCACCCCTGCTGATGAATTCAGCATGGGAGTTGGAAATACAGACCAAAAAAAAAAAATACCCTGCCCTGCTGCAACGTTCAACCACCAAGCAATGATTTAACATTTATTTAGCAGCCGAAGAGCGCAGGTTAACGCGAGTGTCGTTACATCTAGGGAGGTTAGAAACGCTTTCATGACATTTCTAGATTAGCGTCGGCAAGCTTTTCCGCCTCATCCCTCCTGAGCCCTGTGGTTCTGGAAATCCAGAAAAATCAGAATGCAAAGCATACTGCCCCTAGTATCGGTGTTGAGCATACAGAGTAAATAAACAGAATCAATAGGAAAGTGAGATCAGCAAAAGTCTTTTCAGTTTTAACAAATTAAGAGTCTAAATAGTACAAATAAGGTTTTTAAATTACTTATTCCCATATAGACCTTTGTCAGTATTTTATTGCAGTAAAATTCTATTGCCAGGGGCCCCTGTTGCAACATCGGGTTTAAAGCCTATTGAGTGAAGCCTGTTCCAGGAAAAGTTCTGCTTAAAACCTGATGGCAGTCTGCAGCAATGAGTGTACATGAGCAGAGCAGGACCCAGCCAGTGCACGGTTTTGACAGCGAGCTGTCACTGCAAGGAGACAACACCTTGCAAACTTCCTACAGCAAGCACAGCATCCACGCTTGCCTGTTGCTCAGGCCCAGTAAGTGCTGGACCCAGCTGTATGGAAAACAGCTCTGTCCACTCTTGCAAACCCCGTGGGGAGGTTGATCTCCCCTCCAGGACATACGTATCACCCAGGAGTGAAAATTCAGGTCTGAACTGCCACCTTCCAGCTTGGTACAAGAGGCTCAGATGCAAAGATTTTAATTCAGATCCTTTCTTCATTCCAAGGCATCTCATGACATCCCGAGGATGGGGAGGCAGTGCATCATACCTTCTTCCCCACGGAGCAAGACCAGGGCGACTCTTCCCATCATACTGATGCGCATCCCTTCCTCTCCTAAGAGCCTTGTTCCACCTGCATTACTCATTCAGCTGCAATGGAGGTAATTGGCAGGGTAAAGTACAGTTCAAGACAAACGAGGCCACTGCAGTCAAGATGTCCATAACCAAATTCTGCCTTTGGAATGCAAACAACCTGGCTGCTGCGATGGATCCAACCAGCCTACCCACGTCTCGTTTCCTCTGGGGCGAGAAACAGATGAGACTAGGAGATTCTGCAGCACCCATGCACCTTCTCTTCCATCTCCTCCATGGGAGCTTTGAATTTCAAGAGGGGTGGATCACCACTGGACACTGTGTAATACACTGAGGTCCCATTGGAGCTGTAGGGAGAAGTCCTGGATCCGATTAGGTGTGACTTGGCCTCCCCCCCATTCTCGGCAACTCCTCCCAAGCCGCTGCCGAAGTGGGTGCTGAGGAAAGGGTGGTTGAGGAGTTTGGCTGCAGCCCGCTGCCGCTTCAGTTCGGAGAGCGTTTGGTGGTTATGCTCCTTGTAGGCACCCCAGAACTGCTGCGTGTCGGGGAGCCCGGCGTTGCCATAGGGCAGCATGGGGCCTGGGTTACTCTCAGGGTCAGCGTGCATGCTCCAAATGTCCCCATTGGAAAAGGTGTACTGGTAAGTGCTGGCAGATGCCATGAGTCCATTCTGGAGGGGGATTTCAGAGTCACACTGGGTGCTCTTGTTTGCTAGCTCCGGAAGGAGGGAAGGGTTCTCCAGCACTGAATTCTGTAACAAGAAGACATGAAAGAAGAGCATCTTCCCCTGTCCCTCATAACAGTTCATCCCTGTGATGACTTCCTAAGCCTGCTCACACTGAGCCCTTCCACCAGACAGGTACTGCAGCAAATTCACCCACTAACAGGGCTCTATAATAACCTGTGAGGCCCAACCAGGAACTGGTTCCCAACCGGGAACATGGAACGTTAACTCAGAAGGACTCCCCCCAAAAAACATAATACAGATAGTTCATCCCTGTGATGACTTCCTAAGCCTGCTCACACTGAGCCCTTCCACCAGACAGGTACTGCAGCAAATTCACCCACTAACAGGGCCCTGTAATGCTGTGAGGCCCAACCAGGAACTGGTTCCCAACCGGGAACATGGAACGTTAACTCAGAAGGACTCCCCCCAAAAAAGATAATACAGATAGATAAGTATATTAACATAACTTGACAATAACTGAATTAAAAACAAATAACTGCAAGACAAGATTACAGTTGTTTTGTGATTACCAGTTTGGTAGCTGTAAAGAGAAATGCACGTTATTTTTTCCAAACTTGCTGGTTCACTAGGGCCGTATCTCAAAACTATGCAGCTGTTAATCCAAAACAGTCTTTCCACGTGACTGGCATATCCCAGTTTATGCTAAATGAGAATTTGGTCTTTTGATTACATCTGATGGATGAGATTTATGAATTTTTCAGCCACCTTCCATCCCAAGACACCCATTGCTATTGACCCTGCACTGCCAGCCCTCCTCAGTGACTCCCATAACACAGAAGAGATTCCTTACGGGGTCTGTATTCTCCTGGTCAGGCCGAGTCTCCCCAATTTCTCCAATGAGACCCGAGTTTCTTCCTTCTTCTGCCGCCCCCAGCTGCTGCCAGACAATGGCCTCTTTCTCGCACTCCTTCCTGTAGAGGTTTGTTCGGTCCGAGAGGCTGGCCCTCCTCACCACCTTCCTGTGGGACAGGGAGAAGGGGCATCGAAGATATGATCAGGACATGACATTTCCCCTTACACTGTAGCTCTTCCACCCTCTCCTCGTGCTTCACAGCCTTTCCCACTGAAATGGAAGATGAATTTAGCTTCCTGGCACCCAAGCAAAGCAAAGGCACTGGTGTGGATATTGCAAGTGGGAGGAATTTTATGGGGTTTTAAAGTAGTACTGCAAATCTGTGTTAGATCTCCTGCAGCTCACCTAATGGATCTACTCTGCAACCAGTGGAGTAAATGCAGAGGAAAAGGGGCCATGGGCTGCTTAGGGAGTTTTCGTGGTCTGCAGGACTGCTTTGGTGTGTAGTAAACATCTTAAAGACCTGAGCAAACTGTCTCCAAACACAGTATCTTGGCCATGAGACATACTGTTGAGAAGCTCAAGTTAAACCATTTGAAGCCCTGATTCTCAGACACCAGTGTCTGTGGTTTAACAGGGCAAATTCTCACCACTACGTTCTCTGTTGGGAGCAGTTCTTAAACCAGAGCAGTGCAGAGCCATTTTCCCTGCAAGAAACATCATCTCTTGCTAGTGAAAGAACCCCTCTTCAAAGGGCCTCAGTTTCCAGCAACCGCCAAGTCAGCTTCTGCCTTTTAGAGTTTGTTCAGAGAGGACTGATGGGGCGTTCTCTGCACGCCCATCGCAGGGTGCTCTGCAGCCACATCTGATGGATGAGGTTTGCAAATTTTTCGGCCATCTTCCATCCCAGGGCACCTGTTGCTACTGAATCTGTGCTACCAGCCTGCTCGGTGTCTCCCATAATGCAGAAGAGATTCCTTACAGGGCCACGTCTGGGTGGCCAAGCTAAGGCACAGGGTGACCTGGAGGGAACAACGCACTTACCCACGGCTGCCAGTGCTGGAGGTCCTTCGACTCAGGGAGGATTTATGCCTCATTTGGGACTTCATGATCACATCATGTTTGTGTTTCAACTCCAGAAGCAATACTTTGAATTCTTCCTCTTCACACAGATCTGTGGCACACACAAACCAAGCCATTAATCAGTTCAAATGCAGTACCATTAACACCATATTACTAGCTGTGCCTTCCTAGCTTACACAACCACAAATGCTAGGAGGAAGAGAAGGGAAATTTAAGCAGAATATGCTTAGGCACATTAATCTCTAAACAAATTAAGGGAGGCAGCATGGTTTGGACACCCAAACAGGAGTGGAAAACAAGAGCTGCTGATTGTGACAGGGCTCAGCTTTGCAGTGACCCAGTTACTCAGTTAGGTTTAGTCCTGTGCCTTTACCCATGAAAGGGTGAGGGATTTTTTGACCACTGTATTTTGACCCTGAATACAACATTTTTACTTAAGCCTCCAAAAAAAGAAAAAAGAGCAGACAAAACCAGACCAGATCAGGACCGAAGACAAGAACGTTCAACCTTCAAAATGTGGAGGCACAGATTTTTCAATTAAGGCTCAGAAAACCTTTTGCCAAAACAAAACGTGGCACAAGTTTTACTACCAGTCTGTTCCAAGACTTGTGTGTGCTTTCTCTTTTCTCTCCCACCCCTTATCGCTTAGCACCCCTCCCTGCACTAAAGCAGAGTCAGACACCAAAGCCTCAGGGCTGCACGGAACAGCTGCTCAGGTCCAGGACTAGGATGTGAGATCAGGGAGACTTCCAAGCACAGGTACAGAGGGGTAACATGAGTGTAAACACACAAGAGAAAGACTTGGTGATTGAGAAATCCCTTCTCCCTTGTTTTTATGAGCAGAAAGAACCATTTTCAGAAGTAAAAATGTAGGCACTTTAAAACCTCAGTCCCACTTAAAGTAACTGCAACTTTGATTCTAAAGACATCTGAAAAAATGAATTTAATGCTTCTGAAAGCACCATGTGAACTCTCCTGCTTGCTTAAGGGAAAAAACTTTTCTTAGTCATCAATATTTAGTTTGATGGGGGTTTTTGGGGGTTTTTTTTTTGTTTTTTTAAGCTTATAAACTCACCTATAGGCATCTCATCCAAAGATGTCCTGGCACTCAAACTAGCCCCATGGGACACAAGCAACTCAGCCATCTGCATCTAAAGAAAGGGAAAGAAAGCCAAATTGGTAGAGGTATTCTAGGCAATTGCTTTCCTCCTCAAAGCTGAAAAGTTGGAATAAGCTAAGAAGCAATGGCATGCGTGCTCAACTCGCCTCAAATTATTCTGGTACGTGTGTTAAACATAGTTCCAACAGTTCCACTGCACAGACATACTCTCCCCAAACTTTCTCAGCAATTGGTTCTTTTTGGAGCCCTAAGGACTTCATCAGACACTGTACAGAGAGTCCAGCCCTAGTAGAGATTTCTTTGCAGAGTACTCCACAATTTGTACAGGCAGAAGGAAATGTCACCCTCATACATGACATGTACAACAAAATCATTACCTGTCCCCAGAAAGCAGCAGCATGAAGAGGTTCCCAGCCGTCCCAGTCCTTAATATCGAGGCTTGCCCCCTGGTCAAGAAGGACTTCAGCTGCATGCAGGTAACCATTGGCTGCAGCTATATGCAGCTAGGAGATAAGGAACAGAGCATGAACCACCTGCAAGGACCACGAATGGTGTTATACACCAAGTTTCAGTGCAATTTCTTGGCTAACATCTGGATCTACATCTGGACAGGCAGCATATTTCACACTTGGCAGATGCCATCAGATCAAAAGCAGGTTGTTCCTGTTACTGAAACTCAGTATTCTCCTGTTTGGAGAGGAAACTGCTGAACAGATTTTAAAATAACCTACACATATGGGTTAGAAAAATAATGTTTTTGCATTTTTAAATCAAGAGCTCCTTGGCTAACATCTGGATCTACATCTGGACAGGCAGCATATTTCACACTTGGCAGATGCCATCAGATCAAAAGCAGGTTGTTCCTGTTACTGAAACTCAGTATTCTCCTGTTTGGAGAGGAAACTGCTGAACAGATTTTAAAATAACCTACACATATGGGTTAGAAAAATAATGTTTTTGCATTTTTAAATCAAGAGCTCTCAAGTGCTTCCCAATTCAGCACCATCAACACACAATCCTGCAACAAAGAATATCATCCACTGTAAACTCTGCATTCCTCATGCCAGAATGTCTCCTCTTCCCCACTGAAGTGCTGTGGATGTGAATTTTTTGGATCAGATTTTCAGCCTGCTTTAGTCAGGACTCCCTTCATGCAATTGCACTTCCACTCATAATAGTTTTTACCATTTGAAAATCAAATCCATTTTAATGCTGGCTACTTTCAGTTAAGGGAATATGATTTTCCCGATATTGGTTTCCAACTACAATCATCACTCTGGAGACATGAATTAGAGACTCCTTTAGTCTCCCACAACAATTCTTATCTCTGAAGATTTTCATAATTGTGGTCTGCTATTGCATCTCTGCGGCAAACATTGACCTATGCGCTACTCTGAAGGCATGAACTCCACTCAGAGGTCATCCTATCTCAACTGTGCTGAAGAGGAGAATTAAAGCTTCTTTGCAAAAATCTCCACGTGGAGTCCACCACACAAAGTTAAAACCGCATCTGGAAATAAATTCTGGTGCTTGCTAGCAATTCCATTAGTTTGCACACAAATATTATGGTGCCGGGTCACACCCTCTAGAGGCCCATATGAATTAAAAAGGAATCACTTGGGGCTGATATAAAAAGGGAAGCCAAGAGGTCTGCTTAAATTTCTGTACATAATCCTTGTTAAAGGGAAAAAAATAAACTTGTTAAAAAAATAAACTGCAATAAAAGCTTCAGTTATCTGAGTTTATCTTGGAGGGAGCTGGCCCGCCCCTCACGCTTCTGGTATATGCAGTAAGTGACAATTTAGAACCCGATTGTACTGCCATGGTTTGGCCACCAAGCAAGTGGCCTGAGTATCAGTTAGGTCTGGGCCCAAGCATTGAATGACCAAGGTTGTATCAACACCCCAACACATATGACAGCATTACTGAACTTTACCCAAGTTGGGACTGGTGTAAACAAGGGTTTAAGACACCTGTTTGCAGGTGAAAAACAAGGGGACAGGACTAGGATTGTTCAGCCTTCTCTGTCTCTGTCCTGTCATATCAGACACCAGCTTGCTGTGTGCTGTAGTTTGTCCTGAGTGCTTTCCTCTGCCCAGAGGCAGATGCCATCCTGCGTGAATAAACACAGCACTCCAGTGGCTGACTCTGATCCAGACGCTACGCAAAGCTGAAGAGGAAGTCTCCAGAGTGCCCAGCACCAGATCCTGCTCCTGTGAAAACCAAAGGACTCACATCTCCTCTGTGTGAGTCAGGTCAGACGACAAGACTAACGAGAACCAAAACATTACTGGGAGGTCTTTCAGTCCCATTTCCTCAGAGGTCAGACCAAGTTCTAGGACCTGCAACTCACTGGATTTCTTGCACTTTTCTTTGGTACCAGCCACTGTCAGACAGGACCCAGGAGCTCAGCAGCCTTGCTGCAGGACCTCAGCTGCTGGACAACTGACAGAGCTCACAGAAACAAGGGGTGCGCTTCAAAAAGCACAGGGTTAGAGACTAACGTGTTGGCTGTACTCATGGACAGAGCCTGTTCCTACGTGACAATAAACTAAACCAGCAAAAAATAGCTTCCTCACTCCTCGCAGTGACTTGTACGTGTTGATTCTGTATAACTGCTGCCACAGGGCAAGTTTCGTAACCTCAGGGCTGACGGAAGGCAAAAGTGAAGCCGCAGCAGTTTCACTCACCAGCGTAGCACCTTGGGCATCAGTCCTGTTCAGGTCTTGTCCAGTTGCAAGTATGTCATGAATGTCACAGATCATGACCTGTTCCGGAGCAGCCCGCATCTCATTGATCCTTTCCTGTGTAATTCCTGTTGAAATTCAGAGAGGAAGAGTGGGAAAGGGTCTTTG
This sequence comes from Eurypyga helias, assembly GCF_000690775.1. Lineage (NCBI taxonomy): Eukaryota > Metazoa > Chordata > Aves > Eurypygiformes > Eurypygidae > Eurypyga > Eurypyga helias. Next base: position 53,423 of record NW_010241862.1, on the reverse strand, counting down.
TCTCCACTGGTTGAGTAGAATTGGACTTATGATTCCTGGTTGGCATGACCTCCCATCCTTTCAGAGCCTTGTAGCTGAGGGGGTTGACAGCTGTCCTTCACCCTCATCACTATACAGGAATGAGAGAAACTAGACAGAGTCAGGTTCCAAGGAATTATGCCAGACAGCAGCGCTCTCCTTTTCTCCAGAGGCAAATCAAGAGTGGAGAAACAAGGTAATTTTTAGGACTACACTGACCCATTTTTGTATTTCACATGAATTCATTCTCCTTACCTTGATAGGCCATGCAAGTCTCAATGACATCCAGGGTCGGCTCATCTTCACAGAGGTCATAGGGCATGTTGCCATCTGCATTTACTGCCAACAAGTCTGCCCCACTGCAAGGAGAAAGCTGGGTTACACAGGAAAGGACCTTAGGCATCCCAGAGCAGACAGTGCCAGGCACTGGGGTAATACCTAGCAAAAAAACAACTGGGGTTTAACAGCTGCTCAAATATCTCACACAGATCTTGGTGACAAGAAAGATTTGAAGCAAAGCCATGGGGCTATGAATGGGGAAGATAAATTCCAGAAGTGGATGAATGGCAGCAGACTACCCCTCCTTCATGGGATGTGGGGCACACGAGCCACCGAGCTGGTCCTGCCCTCTCCTGATCCTGGCATGGGACAGACTGTCTGCTTCTCAATGATATTAGTGATTTATTTGCTGAATTTCTGGATAACGATGCCAAACAACTGCCAGGTGCTTGTTATCCGTGCATCTGGCAGTCCTCCAATGAAAAGTTCGCAAGGACCAGGGAAGTTGGGAGAGATACAGGCTGAATGGTGGAGGAAGCCTTCCATCTGGCCAAGGGCACATTGACAAAAATAGCAATAAAAAAAATATCCTTTCAAGTGGTGAATTTTTCTTTCTGATTGTCCAAAAGCACCTCTGTAAGTGCTTTAGTGACCTCCAGGAAATCACTATTTGGAAGTAAAATCACCAGCTGAACTGATCACTGTCCCCATATTCCCACATAGTAGAATATTTCCAGTGCCATCTGAACTGTGCCACTTTAGCTGGCTGTTAAATAGCTTCAGCTGAATTCCGATCTACCCTGACAGTTACCAGTCTTGGAAGAACAGCAGACAGTACCATTTGCATCTAGACTCCCTTTGCTTTATTTATTTATCCCCCCTCTGCCTGAGCAAACTACATTGAAATACACATTTCCAAAGCACAAGCGTTAGTTTAATCAGCAAAGAAAAAAAGCAAGAAACTGCATCTTTTGTGGGCTACTTCCTCTGATGGTGTCCAAGGGTTCCAGGTCCCATCACCTGTAACACTGCCCTCAAAGGCAGTGTGTAACTTTCATTTGATATGTGGCGCCTCCTGTAAAGGATAACTTTGATTGTAGCAAGCAAATTAAATCACCCCATTCCTCAAGAGTCCAGGGGAAGACTGTTTCTGAGCATGAGATAATGACATTAGGCTACAAGTCAAAATTTGCTGGCAATTCCATACCACAGGGCAGTCTATGACAAACTAGGGCCAGAAGCTCCAGTCCTGACATTGCCACCCATCCCCATGACACTCCCTTATCTTCAGTGAAGAATCAGGAACGCACTATACTGCTCCACATTGGATTGCTCCATTTTTATGCCCCCCATCCCAAGATTTCCTAACCCAAGTGGGAATGTCCTCCAAGGAATGATGATTTGCATCCTCTGCTCCACTTCCTCCATTACACAGCCAAAAAAGAAGGGCCAAATTTTCAATGCTAGTCTCACAGATGACAGCATCCCAGGAAGAAGTCTCCCTCCCCAAGGGAGAAGCAGCAGAAACTGCTGTGTGAGGCAGCATATTAACATTCCCAAAGCATGCTCTGTCCTCTACAACGTCACGCTGGGCTCCAGACAGTGTCAGGACTATCTGCTCCAGACAGGAATCCCAGCAGGTGCTCACTACATGCAGCACATGGTACACATCTGGCTTCCTCATCCTTCCAGCAAGTCTAGGAAGGACTTGACCTTTAGGGCCTCGGTAAAGGCAAGTGGAATGTCCAGTGCAAGCACCCTGTCTCACACTGCTGAGGAACACATGCATTACGAGAAGCTAACCAGTTACTAATTCAGAGCCAGTAAGACAGGTCAGGAAGATCACCCAAGTATCTGAGCTTCACAATCACGCTGTCCTACATCAGAGTCTCTGCCCATGGCTGGAAGACCTGAAGTCATGTTTAAGAGCTTGAGGGTGGATCCTGCTGGCTGTTCCTATTCCTACCCATCGGTAGGAACTACAGCACAGTTCAATGAACACAAACACAGGCACATACACACCAGAACACAGACAAAAAGTGGCAAATTTTGGCCCAGTGTCCAGAAGCTTCATGAAACCGAGTCAAGTCATCTAGGGTTTTACTGCATTTCCTCAGCCTTTCTGCTCTTCCTCCCTCACCCCCTTTTGCCCCAGGCAGGAAGGAGTCCCACAAATATGAGTACATGCTCTGGTTTCTTTTCAGATCGTATAAATCTTTCTATGAATAACCCGAAAGCAGGGAATAATCACCACCGCTGGAATCTGGCAAGGGACTAAGCAGTCTCGGTTTCCATCCACAGAAGCTGTGGGTAGAATCAGATCTGCAAAAAGGGACAGACACAAAAAGCAACCTACTGCTGGATGAGGATCTTCACCAGGTTGATATGACCACATGTAGCTGCTGCATGCAATGGAGTCCACAGCTCGTTGTCCTTCGCGTTGACATTGGCCCCGTGGTTGAGGAGAAGCTTGACTATCTCTTCATAGTTGTCTATGCAGCACTGGTGAGGAAGAGATGCAGACAGATTGGTTTTATTAAACTTTGAGAAGATGAGGGCTCATACCTGCTCAGTGGTACCGGGGCACCTGGATGTGGAGACCTACTTTATCCTGCAGCGCTTAGCAACGTTAAACACTAAACTGAGCACACCCAGGTCAGAAAGGCACCACATGGAACACCTACATGGGAGAGACAAGGTCACTGGTGTTTGTCTTCTGGTTTGGGGGCAGAACCAGTAGGGAACAATAGCAAATATGCACACAGCTTCTCTTCCGCTGGGTCCTCCATACTCAAGGGCAAACATAGCAGAAATTCAACATAACCAGTATAACCACATACCCAGGGATGAGGTGACATTCCCTCTTCTTATGGAAAATCCCACACACTGGCATGTGAGAAATGAAACTCTTCTCAGCAGCTCACGCTACCTACCACAGTTATCTGAAGAGATGCACGTTGGATTCCCAGACTTATGAGGTACTTCACAGGGCACCTTTCATTTTCTGAGAAGAATCAGCATCCTTGAAGCATTTACACCGCAGTCCCAGAGGCAGCCTGCAAGGATGGCCTCAATCGCTTTCCTCCGGGGGAGGTGGAATTTGCTCTTTGATCCACCTCCTGCTCACTTCTTGACATGAATATGCATATGATAAAGACACTAAAATAGGATCCATTCTTGTGCAAGAAGCCTGTTCGTGCTCTGCGCATTACTGCAGACCCACAGAGGAGACTCCCAGCGCAGCACTGCAATATGGGCTCATAATGGGGCTGAATTACAACCCACAGTGAGCATTTTAATAGCTGAGTGATAAGAACCTTTTACGTATTTCTATTTCTGTTTACATACGTATATGGAAGCGAGGTTAAAATCATGCCTGTCACACAGCCAAGCTATCACAGAAGTGTAACTGCATCCTTCACTGGAAGCCACTGCTAATGGGCAGCAGTGTTCACTTGGGAGCTTCTCTCTGTTCTGGGATTCAGCTCATTCTAGTGGATGCAAAGTTCCCACCTCAACTCCCAAATGCATCTTTACAGTAACTGATCCTTCAGCATGCAAGGTGGGATTCTCCATGGCTTCAGTACCTCCCAGGGAAAGTTAGGAGGCTGTCAGTGTTTCTTTGCATGCAGAACATCAATTTGAAGAGGTGGCAGGGACCTCTTATTCTTCTAGAAGCCAATTTGCATTTTTAAGCAAACATCCATCCAGCTTTGAAGAGAGCAAGCGACTTGCAGAAGAATTCAAAATCCCAAGTCAATAGGAGCATTTACAGCAGGGACTAATGGCGAGAAGACCACGAATCCCTGTTCCGCCCTCGGAGCGAGGGTGACAACCGTGCCACTGTTCCTCATGGCAGCGGAGGCGGCAGCTGCCAGGCACGGCGCGTCCCGGGGGCCTTCTGCAGGCTGCCACCCCTGATGCTGTCACACTGAAAATTGGGCCTCATGAGGGGAGGGGGACCTTCGAAAGCAGAACAGAAAAAAACCCTTACGGATCACTGCAGAGGCCCTGAGGATGGACACAGACTTACACTCGGCTACAGCAAGTCTGTCTCGTACTGGTGATGAGCTGCTGCCATCCTGTACAGCCTTTCCAAAGCTCCCGAGTCTACAGAGAGCAGTCGCAGGCTCTCCAAGCATCCTCTGTATCATTTATTTAAACCAGTTTCAAAACTCCTGGGTTGCCAAAGTCTCTAAATTTGAGGGAACCTACTTTTAAGAGTTTACAGCCCAACCCTGCAAAGATGAAAGGGTGGGAGAAATGTTGTTCATGTCTGAAATCCAGCCCTGATTCCTGAGCTCTTCTTATCACTGAACAAAGTCTGGGATACAGCAAGAGAAGGGTTTGATCTCAGATTGCTCCCCAAGAAACAGGATCAGCAGCACAACGTGGTGAAGTTTCACTGCTTTAACTGAGTGAAAAATAGAATACAGGAGTTCTCCCTGTTTACCCAGGCAGGTCTGCTGAGAGGGCAGCGGGAGACAGGACGGTGTGGAGCGGGGGGAGCTGCGACCCTCCCACGCCTCACCTGATGCAGTGCAGTTAATCCATCTTCATTGCAAAGGTCTGGGCTGATGTTGCTCTTCAGCAAGTAACACACTGCAAGGGAAGGAGACAGGAGGAGAGGAGTCAGAGCAATCATCCTACCACACTTGCTCCCAGCTAGCCCTGCCCGGTTCAAGCCAAAGGCAACCTGCACCGTCCCAGTGTGGGTAGAGCTGCCCGAGACCTCGCAGTCACCGCAGCGCTGGTGAGAAAAAACCCTTCTTGGGTTTATCCAGCAGAGAGCACCAGCATCCAATTTTCCCCCAGTTTCCTTCCAAAGGAGACTTTGCTCTTGCAGCTATCCTTTTCATATGGTTGTGCTGGAACAATCTACATTTTTATCTTGTGCTCTGCAACACCTAAGCGCTACCTCCGCGCGCTGCAGCCCGGGAGAGCTCAAAGGCCATCAGGGATTTGGGGGTCCTGAGTTACAACTGTAAGAGAGATCTCACTGTGGGGCGGGGGAAGGTCTTGCCTGGAGAAGTTATCAAAGTGGGACAAGAAGCCAAACACACTCAGGGGCCTGGCATATCTAAAACATGCCGGGGTTGCTTTCGACACTTCACATGAACTGTTGGGGATTTGATGAAAGCTTCCCGGACTTTTTTTTCATTATTATTATTACTGCTTTGGAGGGAAAGATTTATTCTTATCCTCCTTGGAGATAAGATTTATTCCATTAAAATGCAAATTTCTGAAACACATGAAAAACCATTAGCCCTTAGGTGAAAGATAAAGTTTGCTCTGAGGTACAGAACTTGCAGGGGGTAATAGCAATAAGGCTGGCAGAGGATGTAAATGAACAGCAACACTAGGAACTCCTCAAATTCAACACTGCTGACAGAACATGATGATCTATACCCATTGTCTTTTGTTTACTAGCTTCTTCTCCAGCGATTTCACTGCCTAATGCTTTTCCCACCTCAAATGTCACTGACAGCACAGGCTCAAGCCAGAGGTTCACAATCATCTCCCTGGGGCCAGGTCAGCAACAGATACTCAAGCCCCATCTTATTTATTGGCAAAGATGCAACCACTAAGCATAACCAGAGCTGCAAAATAAGAAACAATAACAAAGCTAAAAGGGCAATAACCACCTTCAGAGCTGGCTATCGAAAAGGCTGATCCCTCCCAAAGCAGCCTGCACCACCGCTGCTGCTGTGACCGATCCCGTCCCGCTGTCAGAGGGAGCTCTTTCTCTAGCCCACCCGCAGGGCTGTCCCCGGGGACCGAGCACTTCTGGCATCCAAAGCACAACATGGAAAACACGTCCACAATTACATCAACGCTGATTTATGAAGCTTTGTTTAAAAGATCTGGAAGATGCACCCATAAGAAAGGCCAATCAAAACCAAAGTGAAATTTTGTTCAGAAGCCACCGGTCTGACAATACCAAAAAGAAAGGCAAAATTGGACAGAAGTAAAATAAAACATATTATAGCACAGGACTGTTTCACCCAACCCATAATGAACGCTGCAGTTTACATCTGCTGGAAATAATTTCAAGACACTGACACCTGTTCGATGAAACCGATATAAAAAAAGAGAATACAACAAAGAGCAAAACTCATCCCTCATCGCGGCGAGTCCAAAGAGTTGGACTTTTTTTTTTTTTCCAGCTCAAAGGCCAGGGCAGGAAGCCCACGCCTACACTCAGCTCACACCCCCCGACACTTGCCTGACATGTAATAAGAGCACTGAGCCGCAGACAGTATATTCAATTTAATGACTGTGCCTCTACTGCTTCTGGCCAGCCCCAAGCTCCTGCTCTCCTAATCTGAGCTGAGCGATAGGCCAGTCATTCACCACTGGGGCTGGTTCTCTCTTATTTACTGTGGATGCTCTGCCATTAGGGTTTTAATTCAATCTCAGTCATTTAAGGGCCATTGTGTACTAATTACGTGCAGCTCCATAATCATGTTTTGCCTGATGATGGAGATTTGGGCAAGTAGATGCTGGCAGATTAATCTTACAAGGGCTGTCCTTCCATGGGAAGAAGCAGTAGCATAAATTCCAGCTTGTTCTGGAGCATTTGGGTTTTGTGCTGAAGGATCTACAATCATGGCTTGACAGAGCTTGTAAGAGTCCTTGAAGGGTTAAGATTCAGAGAAGGATTTATCTTACCCTAAAGCAGCTTTGAACTCTTCACTAACCCCTGCAGCAGCCCTCATGTTCGCAGTGCACCTCCCTCAGCTTCCATCTGCCCTCAGGACCAGCTCATCACAGCCCTCATAACATTTCCCAGTATCTCCCAATGCACCGAAGACCGACAACCACAAGGCATCCAAAAAGAGGACAGAAAAGTCAGGTAATGAAGCGAGGCGGGGATGTGGTACCCACTGAGTCCAGGCAAACACGGCTTGAAGAAGAGATCAAACTCCTTTCCACCTAGTCCTAAGCTGAAGTTGGCATCTCGGGGTTCAGCCGGGGAGCACAGGGCTGCACTTCTCTAAAGTCAGGGGGATGCTGCCTCTAGTATTCCTCATGCTCCAGACAACAAATCCCAACAGGCAGGCAGAAGTCTCCAAGAACTGTGGTTTCCTATTACACATGCCCCCTTTTACAAGGGAGGGGATCTAGCCAGCGCTAACCCCAATGGTAGCAGAACACAGCCCGGATTCCTACCCACCATGCCCAGCAGCAATGCCCAGGGTGGCACAGAGCAGCTCCCTGTGGGCAGGCTTGCAGAGGGACTCGCAGGGGTGACAGGAATCATGACTGCCACCGACCGAGCCGCTCTGCTGCTTAATGTGGGACATAAGGGACAGGGACCTGGGCAAGCAAAGTGCTTCTCTTCCAGCCTGCCGGTGCCGCACGCCTCGCTGCGAAGCCCAACACCTTCATCTCCCACCTCCAGGCACGAACGATCCCGGACAGGTAGGAAGCTGCAAGGAGACAGCTTAATCCCTCAACACCAGCTGATCGCCTTCTGTCAGCTAAAGCCTCAGCACAGCACTGCTGAAAAAAGATCCCCCCATATGCACCAGGTATAGTGTGGAAATGGGTCCTCTGCGAGCTGGGGTCACTCCAAACCCGACAGAACAGGCTTTTATCCAGGCACGAACGATCCCGGACAGGTAGGAAGCTGCAAGGAGACAGCTTAATCCCTCAACACCAGCTGATCGCCTTCTGTCAGCTAAAGCCTCAGCACAGCACTGCTGAAAAAAGATCCCCCCATATGCACCAGGTATAGTGTGGAAATGGGTCCTCTGCGAGCTGGGGTCACTCCAAACCCGACAGAACAGGCTTTTATGGGTCGCATCGATGGGGTCAGCAGGGCGCAGCCCCCCCTCTGCAGCAGCCTCCACTGACACGATTAGCTGCTTAAAGAGAGCTCAGTACCTAAAATGCTGAGCTCTTTAAAATCTGTCCTTTGCATGTAGGCAGGGAGAGGTGGGGAGAAGGGGCTGGATGCGTGGATATACTGTATTCCATGTCAAGCACAAGTTGTGGGAAGCAGTTTCAAATGCATAGCAAATGAAGGAATGAAAATGATTACAATAAGAGCTGGGTGAACAAATTGTTGTGAATTATTCATTGCAAATTATATTAACGGAACAATCACTCAAATGTATTTTTCATTATTCTGCTTGCTCTGCCCATAACTGAACCTCTCACACACCAAGATGGTGTACATTAATCTTCAATTTATATTTTATCATTCACATCTGTGCTGTGTTAAATGGCAAAAGCTCCCACAACAGCTGTGAAAATACATCCCAGGTTTTAAGTCACCCTCCATCACATGTCCTGGGGCAGCCTCAGACAGAGTCTCCTCCCTGAACACAACAAACCCACTCTCAGGAGCTCCCTCTCCTCCCAGGCATGTCCAAGTCTCGCTTATTCTCCCCAAAACCCATAAATCAGGGGGAAGACAAAGCAGCCACTGCAAAGGCCCAAGGAAAATTCAGTGTGGGGTAATCAGCGCTCTCACCTGAAGAGAGAAACACAGCATAATCGTTTTTCATCGACGTTACTTCCCGCTGAGTTTACACTAGAAACAGCTTTTCCAGAGAGTTCCTAAACCAGATGAAGACTTTTCCGTGGTGAAAAATGCCTGTGTCAGTGCAGCTCCTCCTAAGTCAATAAGCTACACCATAAAATTCTAGATACTGTTACACTCCCATCTATACTCAGCTTTTGCATACCTCAAGTATTAATAACTCGTAAAAGCCAACTGAAACTGATATGGTTACCAGGGAGCAGAAAAACCTCAAACACCTTTCTGACAGGAGTTCCTGATTCCTCCCAAAAATATATAGTGGCAAACTGTCCATGCTGGCAAGCAGGCTTACCTGCGTGCTCCGAGTGTACATACACATGCAGGCCATTAGCTCTTTAAATCCCAGGTTCATCTTGATCCTTTGCACTCAAATGATTTCTTTTTGAAAATACTCAAACTCTCCGAGTTCCCTTTTTGGTTCTCAGGCCACTTTTAAAAGCCACTGTTGCACCGAGGTCTCTGTGGCAGCCGAGTGTTTCTTGTATGTTTATACTTGATTTCACTGAATAAAATGAACAGTTTCACTTCGATTAAGATGCACACTTTCACACATTGCTAGAAGTCACTTCCACCCAAGCGTAGCTTAAGTCAAAAAGCCAGCGTAGTGGAAGAAACTCTTCCCAGCATCGCCTGTAGCGAGGTAGCGGTGGTGTCTGTGCCACATAGGTGTGCTGGCAAAGGTCCAGAAGGACTGGTCCCAGCCTGCCAGGCACGGTCCTATGGATGGGCTCAGCTACTTCAAAGCTGCGTTTACCGCTATGGTTTTGCAGGGATATTTATTACACAGGAGGCACAATGACGGAAAAACAGCACTGAAGCTAACGAGCGCTCTGCCAGCAAAGCATCCAGCTTCCTAACACAGCATGCTGCAATATTCATCGTTAAGAACACATCCCAACCCTGAGCAATAACAGGATGAACGCACTCAGCCTTGTCCTCCACTCCCTGTGACATACAACTGAGAGCCCACGCTGGTCCATTGATAAAATCTGCAGCTCCCTAAAGCTTTTTGGAAGACCAAAAAACCCCACAGAAAACAAAACCCCGTACTCAGACAGCTTCAGACATTTAGCACACCTAAAAATAAATATGGCCCAGTTTGCCTGCTGAGCTAGCAACAGAGACACCCCATCATCACTGATCACCAAGCTTTCTCAGGAAGGTTCAAAGCCTGTTATGACACTTCCCACCTAGTTTATAGCTGGGCACACACATTCCTTCTAATACACCCACAGAATTGGGGAAGTTTGGAAAGAGGCCAGCAGAGCCCCATCTGCTTTGTGCCACATTCACAGGGGCAGGGACATTTCATGCAGCTACACTTGGTGCTGCTTCTCTCAAGGAAAATCTATTTCTGATTTTGATGCTTCTTGCTTAACAGGGCACACCCTTCCTTAGCCCCAGAGAGCCTGCTTCCCATGGCAGGCTCTTACCTCAGAGCTTGGAAGCTCATGCACTGGGGTCTGGTCCACATACAGGTTTTATGCCAACAGTGAGAGCTGTCAACAACTCATACATTTATTTAATGCACAGGGTCCAATATTTTCTCCCCGTCTTCCCTGCTTCCCATGGCAGGCTCTTACCCCAGAGCTTGGAAGCGCATGCACTGGGGTCTGGTCCATATACAGGTTTTATGCCAACAGCAAGTGAGAGCTGTCAACAACTCATATGTTTATTTAATGCATAGGGTCCAATTCTTTCTCCCCGTCTTTGTGTCTACGTCAATTTTTGCTTCATGCTTTGACACCTATCCATCACTGTAGTACCAGACAGAGCACCAAGAATACTACTACAAGGGACAGCCATCTACAGCTGCGTCTTGGATGAATGGGTCACAGCCAGGCAACCAAACCCTACTGCAGCCCACATTCTTCTTCTGTATCTTCAGGACTTCAAGCTCTGACAATCCACTTAGTGCTACTGATGATAAAGCATCTTTCTTTCGTAGCTGCCATCCACCTGGGATTACTCAGATAAGTAACAGTGTGCAAGTTACCCATCTGCAACCAGCAATGCTGAAAGGATGCAGCAGAAACAAAGCAAAACTCACTTCTATAGGGAAAATAAAAATTAGAGGATGCTGCCATCTGACAAGCTTCTCTAAGGATGCAATGTCATGTTCAAAACCACCGTCATCCTTTCCTCCTGCTCAGAATACAGTGAAATAGTTCCACAAAGGAGATACAAAATACACAGAGGAAAAATAAAATCAGCTATTATTTTCTTGGCTTCCTATGCCTCATCTGCTATTGGAAGAATAAATCATCATGTTGGTATGTTTTTTAAACAGATGATGTGCATCAGAAGGGATGTGTGTTTTATATAACCTCTAGGCTTTGCTGCCTTGAGTGGGGTTTCTGTGGACAGGGAGCCAGGAAAGCAGATTCCCCAATATCATGGCAACAGTGACACCTGGGCTGCCGAAGAGCCTCGAGGCATTTTGGAGTAGGCATTTTCTATCAACGGCGCCTATTTAAATGAGTGCTAAAAACATTTAAGTCAGACAAGGAACTATGGATCAAGGAGACCAAGGCCAAGTTTTCTCAGGGCGACGCTCAAGCTGCACTGATGAGCAGAGCAATGCTGGGCTTTAGGGCATGATGGTGCTCAGCAGAAGGCACTAACAACACCGTGGGAATCATCCTGCTGAGGTCAGAGCCACATGGGCCAGTGGCCTGAGCAGTGAGCACCACCAGAACAGGAGGTATGAGGGACAGCCACGTCCTCCAGCAGCAGCTCGATAGGAACTTGCATCCCTCATCTCTTGTGTTCACACCTGAAGCATTGGAATTGGTGGGTGCACAGCAAGCAACACTTTTCCCTTCATGTTTCAGGCAGAGCTAGACAAAAGGCACCTTCAGATTCAGTAAATGCTCAACCAGGACCTCCTGTTCTCCTACTGCTCTGGCTGCTTCCAGCTTTCTTCCCACAAAAAGCTCATCTTGGAAGCCATGACAACACCTGCAAATCCATTCAGACAAGACAACATCAAAGCCTTTTATCTGAGTAGCACAGAGGATCCCACTTATATACCTCTTCAAAAACCACTTTTGATGTATTGGACCAAAACCTATCTACTGAGACACGCAGCAGTCATCATCTGTCCATACTAAGTCTGTTAGAAAGTAAATCTTGCAGGGCACCAAAAAGGAAATGCAGCAAAAGAATTAATTGGCTTTAATAGAAATTACAGCTTCAGAAGCGTTTAGCTAAAAGGGAGCAATGGTGTCAGAAGGTAAACTTCTGCAGCTGTCTGAGTACATGAGGAGCTTCCCCGGTTACATTAACACAATAACAGGTGATCAGTGTGGGAGGAGCAGAATTGCAATACAACCCCCACTCACGCCCCCCCGCAAACTCCACACAGAGCCTGACAGCCAGTATTTGCAAGAGGATACTCTAATATGCTCTGTATAGCAGGAAATAGTTCATATTGCCATTCAAAAGTGTTATTAGGTTCCAGAGTCAACAGCCTCTGCCCCAGCTCATATTTCAGGCGTCCTATGGCCTCAGCTAAACAGCTGTATGCTGACCTGAACCACACAAATATTTGAAAGAGAAATATTTAAAACAGGAAACTTTCTATTTAGAGTAACAGAAAAGAGGTTTTGGTAGAGGGACGGGAAAATACGTATCTGCTTTTCAAGCTCCCCTGGATTAATACCAAACACTTCCCTGCAGTGACAGCCTGCTGACCACAGGCCAGAAGCTCGCTGGCAGAGAGGGTTCTTGTCTCTGCTCCTCAGCCTGCCCCACTTCAGAGACTGCCCTTCTCTGTCAGGCATCTCTAGCCTTGCCCTGCTCTTCAGAGATGTTCCAACTGTGGCACCTTCTCCACCCTCAGCAGCATCCACTCTGACCTCGATCAGCATGTTTTGGGGTTTTTTGCCCCCCCTCCAACTTTGTCTCCCTTTGGTTTAGGAGGAGTGTGTTGGGGATGAAGGTCTTTAAGAGATACAAGACCAAATGACATACTTAGGTCTGCTCCCATGGATCGCTGCACTCATGAACGAGGGTGCCACATAGGCAAGGTGTAAACGCCTGCATAGGGCAGAAGGACAGCGTGCTGGGACACGCTCTTGCAATGCAGCCCCCTAAAACCAGCTGTGTGTGACATGGCAGAGCGGGTGCCTGCCCCTGGGTCGCACCCAGCCCCGATGTGTCTCACACCGTTACCCTGCAGGGGTGACACCAGGAGCTGAAGTGTAATCTGCTAAAACATCACCCCCTGCTCAACAGCACCGCTTCTTACAGGAAACGCTGCATTGCCGTGTAGTGCTGGAAGGAAATGTCTATAAAAGCAGAAAGTCCTCCTCCCCCTTTTTATTTTTTGATGTGTCAAATAAGAGATTGTGGTTTCCTTTTAAAAAGCAAATGCTAGCAAAATAAAACTTCAACGCAAGTTTAGCAGCAACCTGAACTTCACCAGAGAAGCACCAGCTGATCCTTAGCAGCCCTTCTGGTTTTGCAACCTGTAATTATTCAGCAGTAAATTTTACACGATGCAGAGATTTGAATTTCAACAGAGCCTTTCATCCGGAGATCTCCGAAAGCGCTGCTGCCGTTAGCAGAGCGAGCTCCAGGCCGTCTCCTGGGATTTTACAATCAGTGTTTGCCTCATTTCACAGATGTGACATCTCTGGCCCAGTTAGACCAGGATTCTGGAAGCTCAGACTTCTTGGCCAAGGTCACAGTGACAGTCCGTGGCACAGCTGTGACAGTGCCCTTCAGCCCCAGGTCCCAGTTCTGACCTTTAAAGCACAAGAAAACTCTCCCTTCCTTCTCCCCTTTGTCTCCTCGCAGTTGTTCACCCAAGAGGAATTGGGCAAAGCAAGTGAAGTCTCAATACCAACAGGTTCGATGGCAACCAGCCCCCAAGGTGAAGCCTGGACAGAGTTTGGTATCAGTGTACATGGGGTTTTTAAAAAGAGAAACCGAAGCCATGCTCGGCAGTGGCTCTCAGCTGGTATGGCTCCCTGGGGAACATCTCCACTGCCCAGCTCAGACCAGTTTGCTGACCACATCAAGGACTGGGGCTGGGCAAGGAGAGCAAGTTGCAAGATGTGGGGGAGCAAGGTCATCTGTGGTGCAGCAGTGTGCTTCACCTGACTGCAAATCACGAACGATGCCATTGCCAAGGTGGAGAATGAAGCACATTCAATCACCAAGCCTACATTTTACACCATCCCTCATCTTCACCAGCAACCCAGCCAGGACCACCTCTTTTTTATCTCCCCTCTTGCAAGCCCAAGTCCCAGAAGTTTGCAAGTTTTGGGGGCTGATCAAATCACACTTCCCCCCATGCCAGTTCCAAACCACTTGGCTTTCAACCTTCATTTAAGTGCCTATCACACACAGACAAAACACACAGCCTAGAACCACTTTTTTTTGTATTAACAAAAAAGCGCAACCTATTTCCTCTCCAGGTCGAACACCTCCAATCCCAAAGCAGCCCCCGAGGCTGAGCATCACCCTCCAGTGCCCACAACAGCCCAACACTGTCCCAAGGCACGGAGGCAGTGAGCAGCGGTCACCGGCCACCACAAAGTCCCACAGCCCCATGGTGAGACCTGGTGTGGAGCCATGGGTGATCCTCATACCGCCCCATACCAAGCAGGGGCATTTCCAAGAAACTCTTGTGCACCCCAACTGTCCATGCTGAAAATTTGTTTTCAACATAACCAAAGGGATTGGAGCCCCACAGGGACTGTTCTCCCAGCCCTCGGCCACCAACAAACTCTTTGTCAGGGAAGTCAAGGGAGTTTTTCCGTTAACACCATCACCAAAGCCATTCAGCACTGCATGGAAACCAGTTCAGACATTTAAGAGTTGAATCAGTACCTGAGCTTGGCAGAATTGCAGGTTTTTCACAGCTACAGTAATACTTATAATCAACGAGACAGACCTGACAGAAGGTATATAAAGAAACCTGTGTGATGGCTGTGCTGCGCAGAGGACGCTAGTCCCCCCAGCCAGGGGCTGAAGCTGGAGCCCATCCACCTCGTGGGCCCGAGGCCTGATCCGGTTGAGGATGGTCTGCTCAATAGAGATCATGGCATAAACTTGCTGCAGGTTGCCAGCCCTGCAATCTAAATTTAAGACCCATTATCTTGAGCATCCAAGTTAAAAAATAAAAATTAAAAAAAAAAAGCATAGTGGCCAAAAAGTTGATTTCCTTAACGTTTCCTAATTTCATTGAAGAAGCTTTGACGTACCCTTCTGTGACTCTTCAGAGACTGCAGAAAAGACCTTTAAATTAGGTCAAACCAAGTGGGCACGCAATGATAAAGCCTTGGTCTACAGCCTGACTGCAAGCGCTATGCATACAGACCACCTTCTTCTAACAGTTATTTCACCTCCCCCGACACACCAAGTTGAAAACTCTCTCAAAGCACTTGTGTCACAAGCTGTATGTGATTTCTGCTTCCCACCACCTCAAGTAGAAGATGAGTGTTCCCAGGCTGGATGATGCAATATAGCTTTGTGGTTGCCAGGAGGTGAGCCCACGGGGAAGCAGCTTGAAAGCTTGACAGGTCATTTAGTCTTTTCAGATAGGGAAAAAAAGAAAAAGGCCAACGTGTTGCCTTCACCCACCCGTGCCATACCCACAGACAGCAAAGTGCCAGCCGCACGTGAACCCGGAACACGACAGCTTTTGCTGCCAGCTCTCCTCTGCTGAGCTTCCTGCACTCGGATGCTCTGAAGAAACTGCGCGTGGGGCCAGGAGCACTTTCCTTTTAGTGAGTGGCTCCTTCACTTTCAGAAGCCACCTCAGTCAGCTTGAAACTTTCACCTGCAGAATACGGCTTGAGTTCTGCAAAACCCTACAGAACAGAGCTGGGGGGAGGCAGAAAACCCACTCCCTCGGACAAACCACTGAGGAGTTGTGTAGAGCAACCAGGATACTCCCCCGCAGGAGGGGAGCTCGGGGGTCCAAGCCCACAGGCTCAGCTCCCACCGGGGGTGTGATCTCAGGACTCCCAGCGCTTACAAGACTGCTGTGACAGCCTTTGGGCTCAGTCGAGATGTCTTTCACTTAGCGGAAAGAGGAAAAGAGCTGAAATTCTCCTCCAGAAAGTGCCTTCCCTTAGTGCTTCAGACCAGGTCACTGACGCTTCATCCTGGTCCCGAGATAAGCATGTTAGTCTCAGCATATACAGTGATTTTTAAAAAATATTTAATTTCCTTTGTATTTACACGCTGAGCTTACTAATGCTACCAAAATACATAAACTACCAAATTAAAAAATGCAATTAGCATTGCAAGCCAAATGTCTCCGATATCCTCGTCAGCAAGAGTCAGTTCGGAGGAGTTTAACTTTTCCTTTCTGCAACAGTGAAGGAAAGCTTCCGTTCGCTGAAGTATATTGCGTTTCCCAAGAATACTGTTGTTCTCAAAATAATGAAGTCATTACAATTCCGCATTGAGTTTTGCCATTAGCAATGGCAGAACCATTCTCCTCTCCACAGTGGTGAAAACTCTGCTTACTTCTGTATTAAAACCAGTTTTGTTAATGAACCATTTCATTCCATCCTGTTTATTTATAAGACAGCTCCCTCACCAGCAGATCCCTCACTTCAGGGAGTTTTTCATTACATATTTAACACTACAAGAGCTCAAGCATTATGGACCACCTTTTAGCTGTCACAGTGCAAGAAAGGTGACATCCATCTTCGGGCTGGAATGGCAGATTGCCCTGTACTCGCTGTGTCCCTTACACCTACGTACGAGCGAAGGGGGAGAGAGCCTCCTTACGCTCATCTGCCAGGCTGCCGGCCATGGCTGCTTCTGTGCAACGGAGGAGAAAAACCAGCATGGTTAAATTACCTAAAAAAACCCCACACTTTGAACATTAAGACAAGAGGAAAGCCAGGCTCAAGCTTCACGTCATCTCTCATCTATTCCACAGTCTAATATTTTGACTTAAAAATTTATAGGAACAACAAAACGCTTTAGTAGCTAAACCCACCTTAGTAAGTTCATTAAAGTAATTAATGCTTAAGTGGCTGCTTACACTGCTCTGCTGACAGCACTAATTACAGGATGCAGAAGTGGATCCCAGTGACAGCGCAGGGAACCAGGAGTTGGTTCGAGGCTCGGGCAAGGTACTGGGAAGTTGTGCCGTCCCATGCCACCGCTTGGGCCGGATCCAGCGCTCCCCTTCTTATTCCTGCTCCTAAAAGCAAAATTCAGTATCTCCAGCACTGAGTATAACTGAGCTACTTTGGCAGCTTCTGGTGAGAGAACACGTATTTTTCTGCTGACCAACATCCATCAGAAGAGGCCTGAAGCATCCTGCTCCTGAAAAGGGTCTTGAGTGAGTAAGTCCTTCAAGAACAGGAGCAGGGCTGGCCAGCCAGAGCGACAGGGCCCTTACAGACCATCATGAGCACAGGAGTCGAAGTGCTCTGGTTCCTGGAGACACCATGGACCATTTTATCCCTTGTGAAATGAAATGGGAGGGTTGCACTCTCACTAAACCAGTGGTATAACCTTCCTCACACAAGCAGTCCTGTCCTTCAAGCACGGGCAGAGATCCACATGCTCAGTGCAACTTGTGCCAAGAGCGCTTGTACCTGTTTTGGGAGATGCAGGAAATCTGATCCTCATTACTAGATCTGTGATCAATTATAAGACTCCTCCTCAACTGCATTTGGTCCTACCTTTGTCTGGAAAAAACACAGTCTTAAAAAAAAATTGATTTCTTTCCAAGCAGCTGGCTGTAACAAATGCTTCTGAGATGTTTCCCACATTTCACAGGCTGAAGCACATCCTACTCCAAGCCTTCATTACACCCCAGTTAGCGCTACAGCAGAGAAATCATGCTTCTTTCTGTACATCTCATCATAAAGAATAATTCCTGGGGAAAGGAGCCCACCAGACCACGAGCATCCAACGAGGTCTGGATCTCACACGAGCAGGCGCAACCAGTACAGTTGTATAATGGAGACCTGACCTACAAACCTTGAACCAAATCCTAGCTATTCCCCTTGGAAAAGCGTCTCTGTGAAGGCTGCACACTGCTTCTGCCCTGGCTGCTGCCCGCTCTTACAGCTCTAACCTCTGGTTTGGCTCCACCATGACCTTTCTTCCATCCAGCACACCTGGGACGAAGGGGATCACCAGCAAAACGTGAGTTAAAACGGGCCCTGGTTGAGTAAATTGCATAATCTGTGCAAACTGCTACTAGGGAACGGGGCACATTTCTCTGGCCAAGATCTTCACACATCACCACGTACTTTTGGTTGAAGGACACAAGAAGGAGCCGCCGGCTCTGGCGTTGCCTTCTCCACCGAACACGGCACTGGGAGCGCTGCAGCAAGGGACAGTTTCCCAACAAACATGCATTGCTCACAGATCAAATGACCACGCACGGTGCTCTGGGGACAGAACAACTGTGGGGCTAAAAGGAGCAAGATGACAATCAGGCTTGGCATGAGGCACAGAGGGTTTTTGGGACAGACTGCATTAACCTCTTGACTGCCGAAGCCTTGCTCTGCGATGGGGCTGTTCCCCAAGAGCGTTGTTTCTCTAGACAGACCCAATAAACCAAATAGGTTTGAGATGTTTTGTGCCTGTAATGCACAACAACATCAAAGAGATTAAAAAGGACAACACACACCCCAGGGATTTCTAGTAAATAAACACCTATAAAAGCAGAGATGAACACTCCGCACGCAGGCGAGGTTCAGGCGAGGCCATCCCCACTGCAGGCGGAGAGGAACAAAATACGGTGGCTGTGATCTGCAGAGTCACTGTGTGAAGGGGACAAGACAAGGTAAAGCCAACTCCTCCACCCCAGCACCGGCTCACCAGCACCAGTCATGGGAGCCCTGGTCAGGTAGGAATTCAGGTAGACCTGAGCACCAGAGCAGCTAGGTGAGATCTACAACACTCTCTTGGATTTCTATCCTGCAGAAGAATTCCAAGAGCCTTAGAGAGAGGTTCTTCAAGAAGCTGTGGGAGGAGCAGGAGCTCTTATAAGGAAGTCCTTACATTGTCAGCTGTTTTGAGATGCTTTGCAACTGTCTGGTTCCTCCTTCCTCCACCCCGAGTGTTAAAATCAAGGAGTTTCTTTGCAGAGTGGATTAGATTAGAACGACAAGGTTTCCCCAACTTCTTGGCTGACAATTCCTTCCTTTCTGATACTCTCGCTGGAAATAAGGAGACATTTGCTGTTGATAAAGCACATTCCCCAGGACTAAACCAGCAGCGAGAGACAGAGGCCAGGCTACGCTGACCCACGGATGGGTCCTATTTAGCCACGTTTCTGGATCAGCTCCCACGTGTCCATAGCACACAGAGCGCTGTATCTCCCCTCACAGATAACAATTCCCTTTCACAAGAAAAATGGCTTGATAAAAACTGCTGACCCGTGCTTGACAACACAAGAGAAAACCGAAACCAGTTTGGAGTCAGGAAATGGCTACGTGAGCCTCTTTGGAGGATGCCCCTTCGCCTCCCCCTGCCTTCCAGCCTGTCAATGAGAGTGCATTAAAGACAACGGGAGCACAGCGAGATATATTTCAGACATCACACGCATCTGCCGCGGAGAATAACTCACTAAAAACCTGGTTTACTTAACGACCATACTAGCAGCTCTGCAAAACCTGGGTGGTTTCAGAGGCAGCCGGAGCCTCGCTGCCCCTCTGAGTCACGGGAAGTGCCGCGCCGCAGCCGAGCAGGAGCACTGAAATTTCCCCCAACCATTCTTATCTTGGCTCACAGTAGCTCGAGGCTCGTTTTCAAAACCAGGGCCTATTCAGAGCAAACAAACAAGCCACCGCATTCACTAACCCCGCTGCGTCCAGGAAAGCGCTGTAAATCACACACACGGACAGGGTTTACATGCAAAGCGACGAGGAATGCACATCTTCGATGATTTTATGGCACAGCAGCATGGATAATGGTTTCCTGCTCCTAAAAACAGGTGATTTAACTTCCAGGGTGCCACAGATCTTAATCCTGAGCTAATTTTTCCTTTCTTCTATGCTCTAGAATACATCACCATTACTGAGCGAGTAGAGCTCACAAAAAATAGGATTTCCTGAAGATAGAATACAAGAAACTGATGTTTTCTACAGCAAATCAGTTCAACAGAGACTCAATAAAACACAATTGATAATTTGTGTTTTCTTTTTGACAGCTAGCAGCAATTGTCTTCTCCTTAACTCTAATGTATGTGCCAATTTAAAACTAATCTGTCAAAAAATGAAAGAAAACACCTGGCAAAAAAAATTCCCAGTGAATATTGGCTAAGATTTACCAAGTTATGCACCAGCGTGTCACCTGCTGCAGCATCAGACATCTCAACAGTAATTAGGGTAGAGCTGAGATGGCCTTGTGGAAAGAGCCATCAGGCAAATGGAAAATGGATGGGAATAGCTAAATCCGTTTAGGTTTCCCCTAACAGGGGCAGATCAAAAGAAAACTAACCCAATTAGGACAGAGGCAGACACTGATCCAGATTCACCGAGCAAAGCAGCACAGCTATAGAGTGACATTTGTGGTTGCTTTCCTTACCAGGGTCGCACAAAGCAGCCAGCATGTACCAGCGGATCTGGCCCAGATTTACGGGCTAAGGGTGGGCCCTCTCCAACAAGGACGGCTTCCCTCCCCCCAGCTCACTTTCCCAGTTAAGCAGCCGTCCGAGAAAAAATAGGCCATAAAAAAACACTCTAATTAAAATTTTGGGGGATAAGTGATGCTCGTTGCCTGTTGGCAGTGCCATTCTCCCTGCGCCAGGCAGCTTGTCCTGAGTAACGGCGGGGGGGGGAGCCGCGTCGCCAGACCAAGGCTCTTGGCTCAGCCTGTTAACAGACAGCGGGAAGGGCCACGCAGGAGGGATCTGGTTCAATCACTGTCCGTGCCTGTGCACAACATCCCGCTCTGAGGATGCACACCGACGTGGTTACGTAGTCCCTGGTATAAGTCACCATTTGGACTAAGGCAGGGCATGTTGGTGCTCCCTCTGGGATGCTCACAACACAATCTTGTGGGAACACGATGTGCACATACCAGGGGCACCATGCCTGCCTTCCCCCAAAGGAAGCCCCATACAGATCCTGGCTCCCAGTACCTGCACCAGCCAGGGAATCTGGGAGCCATCACCTCCACCAGCAAATCCTCTCCCCCACAAGATGAACTCAGTTACGCACAGCTGCCACCCCCGCTTACAAGGGGCTTATTTTAGTTAAATGCAGCCACTCAGGGACTTGCTGGGTACGTGGGTCATGCTCTGCTCACTGACAGCTACCTGAAAACTATAATTCACCATTTGGACTAAGGCAGGGCACGTTGGTGCTCCCCCTGGGATGCTCACAACACTGAATCTTGTGGGAATACGATGCACGCATACCGCAGGGGCACCATGTCTGCCTTCTCCCAAAGGAGGAAGCCCCATACAGATCCTGGCTCCCAGTACCTGCACCAGCCAGGGAATCTGGGAGCCATCACCTCCACCAGCAAATCCTCTCCCCCACAAGATGAACTCAGTTACGCACAGCTGCCACCCCCGCTTACAAGGGGCTTATTTTAGTTAAATGCAGCCACTCAGGGACTTGCTGGGTACGTGGGTCATGCTCTGCTCACTGACAGCTACCTGAAAACCCTCTGCCACGCACCGCACAGCTACTCACCAGCTCCAGGAGAGCCGGTGCGAGCACCTTTACAGTGAGACGCACCCGGGCTGGCAGGGTGAAAAGCCCACGGAGCCCCTCGTGCACCCACTCTCCCCAAACCCCACGGGAAGGACTCAGTCCCCAGGGGTGATGACAGAGCAAGAAGCTTGGAGGAGGCTGCCCTGCAGTCCCGCTGCTTTCCAGAGCTGGGCACATCCCAGGGGACATACAAGCACAGGTACATGTTTTCTTTCCAGAGCAAATACCCTCCCCAGCCCGTGACACTTCTGCTCAGTTAAACGCCTAAGGCTGCAAGTCAGCATTTTACACAATCACCCTTTACATTGCAAATTATGCCAAACCTAATGAGGTTTTTGTCGTTCCAGGAGGCTGTCCCAGAGCCAGGGGCAGGCTGCACCACTCCCCCTGCACCCTGCTCTGGCAAGGAGCCTTTCCAGCCTTTCATTCGCTTACCCCCCAAACGTTTCCACCAACAAACCCTCTCCAGCCACAGCGCTGTCACCCTGCTCACTTTTGCTGACAGCCCCAGAACCAGAATGATGAGACGAACTGCTCCCGCGCAGAAGCAAGACCCCCCCGTAGCACCAGGAGCAGGCCGAAGGGCAGAGCGCTCCCAGGCCCCATGCACGGCAGGCACGTCTGGTTCTCCTGCTTCTAGGCCATCTCCTGTCCACTGTGGGACATGGCCTCCCACACTGCAGGCTTCTACCACAGCTGCAGGGAAGTCAGACCTCCCAACAAGAGCAGAGGGATGTCCACAGCAGAAGAGCTGGTGCCCACCATCTCCTCATATTTTAGTGAGCAATAAAAAGCATTGCCAAGGCTTTGCATGAGTCTCGCCAGATCTCCATGTTCATGTGCAGGTCAGACACTGTCTGACACCTCCCAAGGAGGTGATACTGAGCTGGATGTTACTAGGATTCAAGGCAGAAACTGCTCAGGGACAGGACAAAACTGCCAGACCAACTTTGCTTACTGCCATGTGAACAAACATCCTTCTTTCGCCCTATAGTCCCAAGAGCCCGTGCTCTGCGAGTGACAAAGTTATCTTCATCTCCCAGTTAAACAGCAACCAGTGCTGGTGGCTTAACTCCTCGAATCACAGAATCATAGGTGTTGGTAGGGACCTTCAGAAATCATCCAGCGCAACCCCCCTGCCAAAGCAGGGTTGCCTTGAGCACGCTGGGCAGGAACCCATCCAGGCGGCTTTGGAAAGTCTCCAGGGAAGGAGACTCCACCACCTCTCTGGGCAGCCTGTTCAGTGCTCTGGCACCCTCACAGTGAAGAGGTTCTTCCTCATGTTGAAATGCAATTTCCTGCATTCCCGTTTCTGCCTGCTGCCCCTTGTCCTGTTGCTGGGCACCACTGAAAAGAGGCTGGACCCATCCTCTGGACACTCACCCTTTAGACATTTATAAGCATTGATAAGAACCCCTCTCAGTCTTCTCTTCTCCAGGCTAAACAGACCCAGCTCCCCCAGCCTTTCCTTAAAAGAGAGGTGTTCCATTCCCTTGCTCATCCTCACAGCACTCCACTGGACTCTCTCCAGTAGTTCCCTATGTTTCTTCAACTGGGGAGCCCAGAACTGGGCACAGTATCAGCCCACTGGGTTTTGAAACGCTCTCCAGCATCCCAGCTGTGGCATCTCAGGACCTCCCCGTGCGATGGTCCATGGAGGAGCTCTTCCCAGAGGCAGACCAGACAGGACGGCTGGCAGACAAGGTGCCACAGCGATCAGCAGCATGTTGAAGGAGGAGCTTTAAATAGATGTCAGCAGCCCAGTGGGTAGGTAAACAGGATCCTGCGTTTCTTTCCTGTTCCAGAGCTGGAAAATCCACAACCCCTTCCTCTGGGAGGGGAGGGAGGAGGGTGGGGAGCCCACAGTACCGAGGCTGGTTTCCAGAACTGGCTAATGGCTGCCACAGGGAACCACTCCTGCCCCCCAGCAAAGAGAGGAGATGTTTCCACTGCTGCTGGGAACCCCTGGTGCTGATCAGGACAATCCCCAAGGGGAACTAAATGCCACATCAGTGCATTTTAATACCACAGGCTAGGAACGTCTCACTGGGTAGTCTCTATACCAGCATCAAACGGAAAAGAGCTGATCAATTTTCAGATAGATTTTGTGTTCTCAAGGAGCACAAATGCATTAGGTGACCAAACCAAACTGACTTCAGCAGAAGTTACATATCCAAATATCCTTGGAGATCCGTGCCAAAATCCTCAGGGATTTACAAGAAGTCCCCAGCTAATGGTAGCTGAATGTGCTCCCATCAGAGCTTGGTCCAGGAAAGCTGAATGAGCAACATGTTTCTGGAAGGTTTCAAACCCAAGAGACTAATACAAGGACCAAGCAAAGCCAGATGGCCAGACCTCTGTCTCATCACCCCTGCACTGCTCCGGGCACGGCTCCTTCCACCTCTAGCTGTAACTCAAGCTGTCAATCCCACTTCACAGGAGGAAATCAGTCAACAAATACTGCCCTTCAGCTAGAAGACAAGTCTTTGGATGTGAATGAAATAAGATATATTTCCTGTTCTCTTGTTCCCCTTAGGGTAACTGGACAGATCAACGCTGCAGATATTCCTGCTACTACACACAAGGGAAATCTCAGAGCACTGACTGATACAATGCAATTATGACCCAAATCTTGTATCCACGCTACAGATTCAGTGCTGACCAGTACTCTGACAACAGTTTTTCTTGCTCTGAAGAGTGATGGAAGATTGCCACAGATGAGAATAATTTGGGTCAGGAGGCTGAGCAGCAGCTTGTTCATAGCTATATCACAACTGCATCATTAAAGTTATGGAAGAATAAATTCACTATGAAAGCACACAGGGAATCCTGCTTAGATGCCCTTTAAGATGAAATTTTAAACACACTGGCCCTTCTAATAAAAGCAAAATGGACTTCCAGCACCTCTCCATGACCTGCTGTAACCTACCAACCCTCATATGTTGTGTATTTGGCACAGCACCCAGCAACAGGTTGGAAGTCGACTGGTTACAGCCTAGGCTGGAGCTTCTTATGACATTCAGGACTTGCATCATTGTTTTGACAGTATCAGCTGTAGGAGGAAAGAAAACCCTGTGACCAACTACCTGACAGCCAGGAGGGTGTCACTGCAGATCCACAGGGACTGCCCTCCTTCGCTGGAGCTCTGGCTCTTTCCAATGCCTCCTATTTCAGGCCACCAAACCAAAATTTTAATTAAAAAGAGAGTCCCATTTAAGTTCCCAAGGAGGCCTGCTCTGGCCTTGCTAATTAAAGACAAACTGACAGGATCTGAAGTGAAAAATAAACCAGGTCTGACAAGTTCGAGAGACAGAGTCCAAGCTCCTAAGTAGGTTGAAACTGGCGCTCTGTGGGAGCGCCACGTGTTGTCCAGACCCAGGAATCTAAGTTAGTTCCTGGCCCCTGTAGAGCCGACGGCCTCTCCAGAAGGTTAATCACAGCACCCCAGATCTCACCCGTCTCCACTGACAGCATATGAGAACCGAACCCAACGTTGGTAGACAGGCACAGGAAGTACCCTTCTCGCCCGTCCTTAAGGCGAGAGACACGGCTGTCCTTACTGCAGGGGCACTGCTCCTTCTCCCGAGGTGGTATGGATTTCAGGTGATTTCCTTATCCCAAGCCTCTGGGCAGACTGTAGCTATCTTGCTCCAATCCTGTGCAGGGACAGCATGCTGCCATTCCAGAACATTCTGCAGGTAAAACTTTGCTTTTATTTAAAATAAATAAATCTATTTCAAGAGAGGATCCTTCAGACTGGGCAGTATGAAAGACACTGGCTGAATGCACCGAGCCATCGTGCCTCGCTACGTTCATGCCTTATCGTTTCAACCGTAACGGTGCACTATCAGCACTCGATCTCCAACCTTTGCTGCTCTGAATCAGACCAGGCTGGAAACACTTTGAAGGTGCCAGGATTTCCCCCATCCACCCAAAAGGTGGATGTTTCCGGGCAGATGTAGGTGTAACAGAGGACAAAAATACAAGCTGTGTGCAGATAATGCTTCTCTACTGCGGAAACCATCGGCCGCCAACCGGGTTTAAACAGGGCTGGTACACCCAACGAGTACAGGGTGAGAGTGACTTTTGGGTTAATTCCTGCTCTAGTCTCCCCTGTTTAGAAGTGGATGCTACAGCAGTTTTTTACTAATATGATCTCTCTCGTCAGCCCAGGTAAAGGCACACAAATTGAAACGAGACTTTGGAAGCTTCCCCATTGCAATTCAGAGCTTGGTGCTCCTCCGCGTAAGACAGGGACCACTCCTGTGGGCCACCTTGAAAGGAAAGCCAGGCAGATGAGATCAGGAAAAAGAGAACTGAGATCTAGCTGGAATCCTTGGCCAAACTGACGGATGCTGCAAACCATTATAAAATGGATACAGAGCATGAGAAACACAACCAAGCGACTAAAGCCAGTTTCCTACATGAGTAGCATTGATAGCCTGTCTACCCCACACTATCCAGGGAATCCGGAGGCCAAATTCAGCAGTAAGCAGTTGCAAATTGCAGGGGCCTCAGTGGAAGCTGCATCTGCTTGCGAGTAGCTGCACATGGGCTCTTGTTCCCCGAATTACAAGGAGTGGAGGGTGCTTGATTGCATCTTGGCTCTTGATTACAAAGGCATCGGCAGACAGAATTAAACAGTTCACTTCCTGGCTTACGTAGCATCGTTTAGGTGGGGGGTTAGAGGGTAGGCATAGCCTAGGAGACATTTCTAACAGTTGTGCCAGAATCTGATTTTTTTAAATGATTATTGTTTTGTCAAGACATTTCCAGCAGATGATAAGGTTTCCCAAAAATCTGGCCAGGCTCCAGAGGAAAAACCAAGCAGTGAAAGTGTATGTAGAAGCAACTCTGCACTAGGCTATAAGGCACTGCCTGCACCAGCTGCCATAGCAACTGCTGTTAAAGAAAGAATTAGAGCATTCTTCACGGAAGTAGGAAAACTCGCAGTCAGTATGTGTAAGGATGGGATGCAAAGCAAAATACAGGGGGATGAATGCAAACAAGCGGGAGAAATACGCAGAGCGAAGGAGAAGCAAGGCCGCTTGCACAGGTATCTGCTCTCGTGTTGCGGGGATGCCTATAAATACACTAAGATACCTAACTCCAACCTCATTAGCAAGCATTTTAGATACAGTTGATCCTGCCTTGGGGCAGTAGGTGGGTTACATGACCTCTCGAGGCTCTCTCAGCCTCTATTTTCCATGATTCTAGGAGGAAGAAATCTACACCAGCGGAGCTGAGCTGGCCCAAATCCAGAAAGACAGGAATTTAAATCTGGGGGGGGGGGAAAAAAAAAAATTGATTTAATCGGCTTTGCAACTTCTCCTTGACGAGGAGAAGGGGCAGAAAGCAGAGCCTGCAGCTACAGCTTACAGCCAAGTTTTGCCATCTGGAAACTACGTCCAAGCACTGCGTTTTCAACTGCATCAGGGTAAAACAGCCATCTGAGGTTTAGCCCTGCAAGGTGATTTCACCACCAGAAACATTCATTTCCCCACCAAGATTCATTTGCAAAGAAGAGGGTTTCTTTGGGTTATTTTTTGTTGTTGTTGCGGGGATTTATTTTTTTTTCCCAAATACACCAGAAAAGACAATGATGCTGCAAAATGCCAGGTACCAATGAGCTCTTGAGCATGATCAGTCTGACGTCTTATGTCCTTTTGGCAGAATTGGATTAGAATCACAACACAGCACTACAGCGAGACAGAGCCTTGGCTACCGGAGGTCGGGGCCAAGGTGGGAAGACAGGCCATATTTCACTCCGGGTTGCCGCTGCTTATTACGCAGAAGATAGCAGAGGTCCCCGACTGAGATGCTATTTATGCTCTCTGGTTTCTCGTTATTGGAGTGGGACAAAACACACAGTTAATCGGAGCATAGGAAAACAGCACACACCTGGAAGGCAGCCAGGCAGGCAAGAAACACGTTGCCTCCAAGGAACCCCGTGTCACAGCCCCCCGGAGTGAGGAGCTGGCTGGGCTGTAGCCTCAGCCCTTCCATGCCATTTATCCCACCAAGCAGGCAGCCAAGCGTGCT
>NW_010241862.1:24356-25848 GCF_000690775.1 Eurypyga helias | reverse complement strand
CCGTGCCTTGGCCTCACTCGTCTGGACAGCAGGCAGCGGTCACCCCAGAGAGCAACACAAGGGCAACCGAAGTGGGAAGTTACTGGCTTAGAAAAAGCCACCAATATATCAGCAAGTATTAGCAGGTTCAGATTGGGAAATTCTGGCTTTGAAATGGGGCAGCCTGTAGATATGAGGAAAGAAGCAGCCATCCAAGGCTGCCACCATGGCATGGAAGCAGAGCAGCCAGGACAAGGAAGGGATAGGTTAAACACCAGGATTTAGCATTTGGTCATATGCAGGAGCATCCCCGGGCACCTGGTCGAATTAAGGTCCCATTGATAATCTGCCTTCAGCCGACAAGAGTCCTGATGTTCCGGCGAAGGCGGCCCTTGCATCCTGAGCTCTCCCTGCTGTGATTTGGCCAGGCAGCGTGTGCAGAGCAGATGGTGACCTCACATATCCTACCTGCTGCACCTCGCACGCAGGGCCCTAAGAGCTTTGGCCTTCACTCCCCATTGCCCAGATCTCCTTTCCAAAGGGAAGACTGCTTACTCACAGTTGCATTAACAAGCAACCATCACCAATACTAATACCCCGAAGAAATACGTACAACGAAACCAAAGAAAATTTGCATTTAGAGGTACATGCAATCAAGGAGACACCAGTTCTGAGTTTCCCTCCAGAACACACTGTAGCCAAATTTTAGAAGCCAACTATGTGACTTAAACCACCTCTAGTAAGAAACAAAATCAGGGATTGGCAGCAGTCCCTGGCCAATCCTTGTTTGATTTAAAACACCTTGAACCAAGCAGACCGTCCTTACTGGACGGACAAGTAGTTTGAATCCAATGTTTATTCGCTGTCTTGTAATACTATTAATACTATTACAAGACACATGAGAAATATTTCCAGTGGTATCAGAAATGGTGGAAGCTGGCACACGTGTAAAAGCCAGAAACTGAAATGATGTAAAACCAACCTGCTTCCATCACGCCAGCTGAGAATGCGTGCTCTGCCAAAACAAGGTGCGGGCGGCAAGACGTGCCCGTGGAGGTGGGGGTGTGGGCAGCTGGGCCTGCCAAGAGGCTAGTGGCAGGGAGGGTGAGGTTAAATTCTGATCAGAAAAAATTCCAGCCAGGATCCCTACATCAGTGTTTCTTAGCAAGGACAGTCAGCGCGTGCTCACCAAGGTGCGGGCGGCAAGACGTGCCCCAGCTGGGCCTGCCAAGAGGCTGTGGGCAGGGAGGGTGAGGTTAAATTTGATCAGAAAAATCCCAACCAGGATCCCTACCTCAGTGTTTCTTACCAAGGACAGTCAGCGCGTGCTCGTGTGCACATTTTCAGTTCTTGTTTTAGTCAAGAAAAGCAATTGCTCCCTTGCGTGGGGGGGAGACTGCTTGTGCTGTGAATCGAGAAACTCAAAAGATGCAGAATTTCTGGTCTGTAGGTATGGAAAGAGTCTGTTTCCCAACTCGCACATCTTGAAACAGCAAGCAGTGATGCTCAGTGA
>NW_010241862.1:6280-24335 GCF_000690775.1 Eurypyga helias | reverse complement strand
CTGAAAGGGATTAAGAAGAGGCTTGACCCACTGAAACCAAAGCTCTTCCACAACAGCTGGGGTTACATTTTTAACAAGCACCTTTGGCAGTTAAGAAAATATCTCATTTTGTCACTTAAAGTATTAAAAAGTATTTCTGATCAAACATTTTCTTTAAAGAAAGGGTTTGAAACAAAATGTTTGACTCCAGATTTGGGGGAAGAAGGGCCCACCACAGTAAAAGCCTGAGATAGACTTCCAGCATTAACATCCAAAAAGAAAAGTTGGCATTTCAAACTCTTATGGAAATGTAAATAGTTTTCCCACTTGATTGAAATTTCAGTAAGGAAAAAAAAAAAAAAAAGAAAAGATTATTTGCTTGTTATGACAACAGAGAAAGTTGCATATTCAATATTGCTCGTGCTCCCAGATGCCACCTAGTCAGCTGCCATATGCAAGCCACCCCACGTTGGCATCACATCCAGATTGCACGAAAAAGCCAAATTAAATGTCGCCAAATATGTGAATCTGCTTTTGGAAGCCATACCAACCACCATTAACAAAATTAACAAGATCCATCATTGCCAAGAGCTCCCACACGCAGCTTCCCAAAGAGGACGGGTTTCATTTCCGCACCTAAGGAGTTTAAAACTCAAGAAATGCCTTTGTCATTGAACAGAAACTTTTCTTTCCTGACTCGAGTCATTCCCCAAACACCCAGATACACACTCAGACCACTGGCGATAAGAGGTTTGGTGGGGTTTCTTTTTTTCCAGAGCCCTTCAAAGGGCACAAAACCCAGGAGAAAAATCTTATCAGGCAGATAAATGCACTTGCTCATAGACTTGGACACACGAACCCCATATACAAAGCTTCAGGAGACTAATAATGTGGGTGGAAAATTAAGGCACCTCATAAAAGGTTTTTAGTAACAGGGGAACAGATCACATCAACTTGGAAAGGTTAAAGAAAGCAATTTATAGACACTAATTAGGGCCTCTTAAAAAAGTGCCTTTGCAAATGACAAGGTAGGTTTTATTCCAGAAAGGTGCACAGGGAGCGTGGCAGGAGCTGCCTGGGGACGGCTCCTGAAAGGCTTTACCGCGCTCGTCATTACCGCACATTTACGGGAGATTTAAGGGTCGGCATGAAGGGAAACGCGTGGGATGTATTTATACGAATAAGCTGTGCAATATCTGTGCCCTGCCCGGGGAAATCTCCTCCACGCTGGCGCAGGACCCAGCGAGCCCCAGGCTTGCGCCTGCTGCTCTGCTACCAGGAACCTTGTCGCTGGATGCCATGCCCAAGGTCATCAAACCTGAGTTTTCATTCACTTTCTGCCTCACCAGCCGCAGGGATCTGCATGGTTACACTCCTGCAGAAACACTGCTTTATGCAACGCTCTGGCTCTGACAAAGTTTTGCTTGCAGGATGAAGTGCCAGAAGGTGGGAACTGAAGGATTTTGCAGTGATGCTTCCTGGAGCCACGGCTGGGGGAGGGGGCAGCGGGAAGGCAGGAGAAACCAGGGCACCTCCAGCACTGCTGGAAGGTGAATCGCTCCTTCTGGGGCTTTATTTCTCCGTTGGGAACAGATCACCCCCAGCAACACGAACATCTCCAGCTTCTGCCCTTGCAGCTCCCCCTGCAAAGGGACTTCCACTCGTCCATACAGGCAGCCACTTAACCCACCTCTGGGATCTCTTTTCCTCAATTTACAGAACACCAGCTCCTCTCCCTGTGCGCTGGGGCTGCTTTTATAGGAGCTCAGCGACGTAGAAAGACTTGGACCCGACAGCCGTGCAGCAACTGGGGCTGCTTTCAGGGATGAGGTGCCACCCTGGGAACAAGACGACCAGCCACCCCCCCCAGTTTCAGTCCATCACCTGGCAGGACAGCCTCCAAGGGCCACTGCGGCCCTTGCAATTTCTTTGCAATTGGTACGGTAGCTTCTAAACCATTGCTTTGTTGCGTTACGAAGCAACCCTCCTTTGCAGCATTCAGAACAGCCCGGAGGTTGTACACAACACTGCCGCTCCCTGTAAGCTCTGTACACGCTATTCCACTCCAACCAGCTCAGATCCTGCCCAGAGCTGGGTGAGAGCTTGGACATATTTCCACTTAAAACGGTGACTGTGTGTGACATCCCTCCACAGCATGTGCTTCCCAGCTCCTCAGAGGGGGAGGGCGGAGCAGGTCCAGTATGGCAACTGGGAGTGCTCCTCTCTCACCTCGGAGCCGCCCCAAGAACTGTCTGGAGATATTTCAGCTTCCCAAACCAAAGGTCCTGGCCAGCCCGCTGCAGCCCAGGGGGACTGCTGCCCTCAGTCTGGGGTCACTGCCCATCACCTACTTCTCCCCAGCACAACTGTCCGCTCACATCTGCCACCAGCATGTTTGTGGCTCCCTACCCTGGTTCTGTCAGCAGAGATCCAAAGGAGCTTTTAATAGCAGCCTGTTCGTTAAATCTGGGATATTTTGATGGATCTGTTGCAGAAGATGCGAGGAACGAGCAGGCAGGAGCCATCACCCCTTTGCAGCTCCTGCCCACGCTGGGGCTGATGCTCCCCAGGAGGCTTTGCCTTCTGTCCTGCTTCGCCACCATGCAGATAACAGCAAATCTGCAACACTCTCAGTCACAGCCAAACCTGGATTTCTTACATAGGAAAGAAGTCATCTTCTCTGAGGCCATCACGTTTGCACAGCCAGAGAGGTCACAGGGTAGGTGGGAAGCTGGGGGGCTCAGACAGTGGCCGTGCCATCGATGGCAGAAGGAAGCAAGGACAAGGGAAGGTGCAGATACCCGTGGGTGCATGGGAGCGGAGCAAAACGAGTGCTGCTGTTTCAGTTACACCTGGGCCAGACACAGGCAAAGGACAGGTAAGTCAGCACATCCAGGTCCTCAGGCACACGGGGCTGCTCCCGAAGAGCAGGGCAGGGTTTCACACCCACCGACTCCATCAGGAGGTTACGCCAACAGCACAAAGCACCTTCTGAACAAAGAGCCAACAGCTATCCAACCCCGCTTTCTTTTCCCCAGTTTCATCGCACAGCGCCTACTACCATCCCCTCTCCCACTTCTGAGGTGAGAATGCCAAAAATAAATACAAAAGTACAGAAAAGTAGCAAAGAATGGAAATGGCACACCTGCGCGGGGGTAGCTCGGAGGTGGCACGTGCCAGCACCCCCAGCTCTCTTAGAAGCTAAGAAGTTCACGTGACGAAGGTTAATCACTTAGATTTCTCCTCCCTCTCCACTTCCTACATGGAAACAAAAGATGATTCATACACTGAAATAATCATCCAGGACATCCAAAAGCCCACAAATTCCCTCACTTTGTCCAAGGGCACGATAAAGAATTTTCCCAGTTTGGAACCTGGGTTTGACTCTGTCCCCTTCTCCCTCCCCCCCGTTCATACTGGTCCCACAGCATAGAGTGGGCAGGGCAGGGACAGAATCTGTCCATATGCTATTTTTAGGACTTAAGCTTTTAAATTCAACCTGGTTTGTGGTAAAATAATTTGAGGGATATGAAAAATCCAGCTAGACAGGGGAAGCACTTGTGACAGCAGGGATGCTGCCCATGCCCTCTCCGACGGGTGGAGAGGGCGATTTTCCACCGCGCAGGGAAGCATCTATCACACTTGGTGTAATCAACATCCCATCAGAAAGAGCGACCAACGGTTAAAGCTCACTACCTGGGCTTGCCTACCGGAAGAGCTCAACACGATTATAGTACCAAAAGGGACCTGCAGTGATGGGTTTTCCCTTACAGGAGGAAAAGAGGAAAGCTGTGAGCTGAAAGCTCACCCCTTGCACCCCCGCCGTGTCCACATGCAGCGCAAGACCGTCACCCACAGAACCTCTGACACCAACTTTAGTGCTGCTGCCCGCTCACTGCCATCAGGGCGCTACCCTCCGCCAGCGCCATGTCCGCAAACACCTCTGCCATTTGCGCGTCTCGCACAATAAAAAGGCATTTGCAAGGCAGACAGTGGAGGAGCTTTCCTCCTTCCATACTGCCCAGATCCAAAGCCAGAAAGTGCAGGAAGCAAGACAAGGTCGGGCTGCTCGCAGACCTGTTGGCCCCATCGCACCCTCCAGCCCAAGCACCGAGCAGAGGCACCAAGGGGAGAAGGATGAAACACTCGTTATCCACCCCAACATGGTGACCTGTCACTTATGTGACAGGGCAGTTTGGTACAAAACCCTGCCAAACGTCTGTAAGCACAGGTTGAGGCGACACAAGTCATAAATCCGTCATCTCAGGCAATGCCAACAGACAAAATTTCACAGCAGGGCTCTAGCTGGGGCTCTCCTAGAAGTCCAGGACAGCTCAGAGTGAGAAACACAGGTTCAGCTCAGCACTGAGCTGGAAGCAACTACTAAACCTTTAAAGCAAGGAAGAAACAAATAAAAGCCTGCAGTTTCCAGGGCATTATCACAGCTCTGCTCTCCCAGAGAGAGGCTACAAACACACACAAAACCACCGGCACAGCAGGGCCTGGCAAATGCTCGTAACACACTCCCCAGGCAGGCACTGCTGTCCACCAAAGCGCTCCGCTTCCAAACGGGCAGAAAGCGTGCAGGGAGGGACAGGGGGACAGGTCACGGTGCACAAAAGACCTTCTCAGAAACAGGGATGTGACTCTAGGGGGGTTCCTCACAAGGCAGGACAAGGTCCTGAACTTTAACCCACGTACCAGGCACGTACATACTGATTTTCGCAAAGATGCTGGGAAGCAGAGCAACAGGCACTAGCAGAGATGCAGCTCAACTGGCTGGTTTCCTATTCCTTGTCTCTGCCATGCCAAGGGATTGGGACGACCAAACCTATTTTGCTACCTGACCAAACGGCAACCCCAAAGCCTGCTCCAGGTCTCCTCAGAGAAATGTTTTTACTTCTCTGCAGAGAAGCAAGCTTTTGCCCCCAGAGCTTACTGGTTTTCCCTCATGCTGTGCTGCAGCTAATGGGGATTGACTTTCAGATATTTTTTTTCCCCTCCCATCAGATTTTGAAGCACTTTGATCCACTTTGAAATGTGGTGCAATTAAACTAATTTCTGAACAATTTGGAGTTCTTTTCTATAGGAAGCATTAAGCAAAACCATGCTTTCAAGTATTCTGAAAAGGGAAAAAAATTAATACATCCATGTAGCTCTCAATCCATCGCCCCAAGCAGGGAGGCTGAAGAGATTTACACAGACAGACTTCTGTAAAACCACTGAGAGGCACACCCAGAAGGCGAAGAAGTATTTCACACCTTCTGTAAGTAGAAAGTGTGAAAAGGAAAGAGATGAAAGCTGCCTCCCTTTCCCAAAATCTCGGTCAAAGCCCCTGTTCTATCCTGGCATTTGTGCGCCCACTCCCGATGTCAATCTAGGTAACGTTGGTGTCACACAGTGCTTTGGGACTCCTGTAACTATGACAGAGATGGCAACACTCTTGAGCCCAACCTGACATCAAGGGTAGTCCTGACCACGGATGCCAACACAGATGCCTCTGCACAGCACAGCACTACACGGACCTCACACACGACCAGACAGAGAAATCGCTGGATACAAGAGCCATACCTTCCTCCAAGTCGTTCCTCAGCGAAGCCTCCAGCAGAGCAACACTGGCTTCAAAAGACACTTTCTTTCGGTTAATGGTATTTCTCTTCTTCTCGTGCTTCCGCTTCTTGTGCTGCATCTCCTTCTCGTACTGCGCCCATTTCTTCAGCTGCTGGGCCCTCCGCTTCTGGGCTGCCCGCAGCCTCTCCAGCGTGGGCACCTTGTCCAGCAGCTGCAGCTCTGTCAGGAGGTCCACGTGGGCATCCATCGCTTTGGCCAAGACAGAGGGGGCGAAGGCTGTCCCAGCAGGAAACGATGTCCCACCGCAGCTCCTCTGGATCGCAGCTGCTCACTGCTATACCAGCATCTTGAGGCTGAGCTGGGAAGGGCCCATCACAGTGTCCAATGAGAATATGGTGGAAACCTGAAATGAGGAGGAAAGCATGAGGGAACAAGTCTCATCAGCTGGTGCAGACAAGCAACTCAGAGCAGTCTGTTGGAAAATGTGACAGGCAACACCTACCATCTCAGAAAGGCTTAAATGTGCTTTCATCGCTTGGTTTTCTTGCTGGCCTTTGTGACTGCACCCTTCACCCACTCCCAACACGCAAGCAAAACCCTCATGGTTAAGCAGTAGTTTCAGTGCGAAACTCATTCACGCCTATAGTTCAAGGTAGCCCTCTCTTAGGAGCTGAAGAAAGTCTTAATGAGCAAAGATCTTCCATAGTATTTGTCATCATTCCTCAGACAAATCAGGAGAGGTTCAAATACTGAGACACATCCCTCCTTCCAGCTGGCCCTCCCAGTGTGACCATCACCCCCCGTTACAGGTGTCCCCAGCACCGCAGCCCGGACTGCACTGCACCGATGCACACCAGCACCCGCCTGCCCGGAGCAGCTCAGCCCGAGCAGCAAAACACAGGGCAGAGGGGCCCAAGGCTGCAGCGGCAGAGCCCAGGGCAGCCACAGACACCGGACGAGGCCATCCCTGCACAAATAACCCAGAAGCCAGAGCCTGGAGATGCACGGGGTTGCCCACCAATGCTTAGAGGCCACACAAGTTTTCCCAGAGGAGCGCTACCCACCAGGAGCATCATCTGTGCTCTCCTACTTCATCCATCAGCCCCTTCTCAGCCCAGCCCTAGCCAAGGGCAGAAGGATAGGATGTGGCTCCCATTACTAACACTTAACTGCCTCAGCTACTTAAAACCATAGGGGTTTGTGTTCATTTCTCTCTTCTTTCGGGTTTTTCTTCACCACACACTAGCTCATTCTGGTTTTGCTGTACGGGCTCCACAAGCACAGCACTGAGAGCAGCTAAACCAGACTCTCGGTGTAACCACTACAGAGACCTCTGAGCAACACTGCCCACAGAGTGATCAACCAGGAGACCCACGGGCAGCCACCCAATTACCTGCTGCACAGCAGGAGGAAACATGCCCCAGATTTAAGGGGCAGTCCAACAGGGAAAGGCGTTTTTGAAATAAAGCCAACGTCACGAGCAACTTGAATGAGTCCTTTCCAAACAGACCCGTGCAGA
The DNA here is from genome assembly GCF_000690775.1 of Eurypyga helias. Lineage (NCBI taxonomy): Eukaryota > Metazoa > Chordata > Aves > Eurypygiformes > Eurypygidae > Eurypyga > Eurypyga helias. The sequence continues at coordinate 17,266 of NW_010241862.1, read as the reverse complement.
GCACATCAAATGACAAGGTGAGCGTGCCAAATCGAAGTAAGCTGCAAATAAACCCGTACGAGATGAGAGCTCTTATGGTTCAGCTAGCTTGGGAACAAAAAAAAGTTGATGGGGAACTATTCACGAGCAACCAAGAGCACCCCAACTAGGCAGCTTGCTCAATTCTCCTGCTCCAAAAGAGAGGAGGCAACAGTCTCAAAAGCAACGGATACAAAACATCTACGGAAAAAACAGCAGCAGCAGAGAGGTAGCTAAGCCCAGGTAAGAGATGTGGGGAGGATATCAAACCTTACCTCACCCAGCCAAGCCAGGAAAAGCCACCGTCCATCCCTCGTCAGAGGGTGAGGCACTGCTCCGAGGAGTTGCAGGGAAATGTTCATGCCATGCAGCACATCCACCACGTCCCAGTGAATTTTGCAAGGTCCACTCCTTTTCAAACACTGCTTCAGACCTTCCGCAGGGGTTTGACCTTACCTATAAATATCTCGGCAGACTGACAGCGAGGCACGCTGTTTCCTCCGCGAGATAATTGGTTTGAGAACTGAAAACAAACACACACAGGCGGGTCTGGGGCAGTCGCTTTATCCAGCCAATGGCCAACAGAAGGCCAAGGGCAGCTTCAGCAGTACCTGCAAACCTTATTTTGAGGGTTTCAGAATAGACCTGAACAAAAAAACTCAAACCCTGCTCTGTCCTGTGAGAAATTAAGAATGCAAAAAATGCTTAAGTTTCACACAGGGACAAACCCAAATCCTCGCAAAGGTTTTCATAAGCGATACTACGTAGAGATTCAAGCCCTTTCCCAGGATGGAGACTATCACAACTTCAGCATGCCACAGGGAAGCGTGCCACGGCTCCTCCATGGCATGAGAGCCCCACACAGCTCTCCCTGACCCCTGCCCACAGCCCCCACAAGCTGGGACTCACCACAGCCCCCAGAAACACTGCCGACAGGAGTGACATAAACACAGCCTACTTTCCAAAAAGCTTTTATTTTGGGAGAGAGGTGTTTTCCAAGCACAGGCGCTCTGCTGGAAAGCTCCTCACCACCTCTTGTGACCTCTGCTCCGCACAGCGCAGCTCCTGCCCTTTTTTTTTTCCTGGGAAGGTATCTTTTTTGGCCATCTCTGCTCCAGTAACACAGGCTGCAGATCTGAAGCCCCGTTTACAATACCTCGAAGGAGGGGAAATAAGGGCAGGAAATGCTTCTCGGCATACCACACGCGGCACTCCCACCCTGCTCCTTTTCCAGGCCACTTCTGCCATTGTTCGCTGAAAAATGAACAGATATTTTCCAAAACACACCTGAAGCAGAAACGAGGACCTAATCTTGCAGGCTTATTGAAGAAAACGAACCTTATTTCAGCATTTCCCTGCTTACCCCAAAAAAAAGCTGGGAGCTTTCTTACTGGTATTGGGAAGAAATTCTTCTCTTGGGAAGAGCAACAGGACACTGAATCACAAGGAGGGAAGCATGGCTTGTTCTGCTTGCCCGTGTTGCAGCTTTCCTGCATCCACCTCGTCCTCCGGCAGCAGCTCTGCTCTCACAACAACAAAAGGGAGATTCGTGTGGCTCACAGAAGGGGATGAAATAGAGAGTGGAGCTTGATGAACACCAGGAGACATCTTCTGCTCCCAGAAGTACCAGCCACCAGTATCTCCTCAAACCAACCAGCAAATGAACATCTAGAGGAGCAGAGAGCTCTCCTGAGAGGCCTTCCTGGAGGGGACACAGCCCAACTTCTCCCAGACTTCGGTATAAATTCCCTAGCACTTTCCAGGGACGTCAGAGCCTCGCAAACACTTTGGCTCTGTCGCTCTGGCTGCCTGTTTTTCAATGACCTCGTTTCTTCCCCCTACCAAAAAAAATGGCACATTGACTTGTCATTGCAGAAACTGGTCAGTCTACAGCACAGTTTCGGGCCCCAGCATTTGTTTACCTGCAAAGTGACACAGAAGCTGGTTGTGTGGGTGTCTGTGGTTTGCAAGGCATCACATTTGGGTTTGTTTTATTTAAAGAAGAGGGGAAAAAAAGAAAAGTGCTATTCCTCGTGTTCAACTGAGCTGAGTTTCCATGAGCTCAGCAGATCTGCTTGCCGCCGTGCTGAGCACATCCTGCCAGACGCACGCGGCCCCCAGCCCCGCTGGGACAACGGCAGACTATTTTGGGGGCCAAAAGGAAGGCGAGACACTCACTATTGTATTACGCTCATGCCATTGCCATCCTCTCAGCGCCACGGCAGGGAAAGTCCCGCTCCAACCGTGTCAAAGATCAGACCCTCCCTACAAAGGGCATGAAGAGTTGGAAAATACAAGCTTTTTTCTAAAAAAAGTTTGCATTTCCTGTACATTTTTCCTCACCTTAGTACAAGCTTAGTCTCACTAAGTTCAAAAGGACTATTTCAGGGCACCGATTACTCACTTGTGTCGCAAGAAGTGACTGGCAATTCCGTGCAGTGAGTTTACTGAGTCAGTGCTTGCAACAAGCTGCCTACCCTCTACCACCCACCCTGCCTGGAGCGGTCCTGCGTCTCCCACGCACACACCTCTTCCCATTTCAGTCTTAGAGGTTGGCGCTCACCATCCCACAAAGGAGAAAAGCAATTGCATTTATTTTTCTGCTCCAACAGAGAGCTGGCCTCTCTCAGCCTTCCCACAACGCATTCAACTTGCAGACACTTTGCCATAATACTGCTGAGGTGGGAGCTGGAGCCACTGAAAGAGCCGTGCTGCTGGAGAGCCTCCTCATCTCCCCGCCAGACGATGAAGCTGGAGCTCAGACCTTCAAATCCTCCATCACATCTCCCTGAAGAACTACTTAAAGCACAGCATGACACTGAAGCAGAACACAAACACTTGTGAGAGTCCTTCACATAAGTGTCATCAACTGAGTTTAGGTTTATTCCACTTAAAAAAAAAAAAAAAAACAACACAAAACAAACACAATCCATGGAAGAGCAACCCTTGAGTGGAACTGGGACTCCTTAAAATGAAATAGATTCAGCAACTAGAGAATTCGAAGATGTACGTCTTTCAAGCAAAGGTGAACTTCAAGACCCAGGTATGTGAGCAGCCTTTCTCAAAGTCAAGAGGATCATTCTCATTCACTGGATGGCTTGTGGGAAAGCACCACCAGGATTGGGCCCAACTTATTAGGTGAAGTATCTGTGTTTGCAGCATAAAGTCAAGACAGTGGCACAAAGAGGGACAGAAATAGCCCTCTCCTCCCCACCCCAGGCTAATCTTCTCTCATCTGGAATTGGAAACCAAGCATGAAAGCCTATAGCAAGGACCTGAGCACATAAGCAGCCTGCAGAGGAGGTGGCTGCCCGATTCATTTATTTCATTAGCATCCACTACTACACCATGACAAGGTGCAGAATTACTAAATTTACCTCTTCTGCTCTCTATGAGGGCCAAGTCCAATCTATGCTATTCCTGCCCCACAAAATGCTAGATGACCAGCCCTTTTGCTGCACCCATTCTCCAGCTATGAGCCCTGGTGAAGAATTCACAGGCTTCTCTTTTGGGCATCACCCTCAGGATCATCACTGCTTGGCAACACAAACCAGCTGAAGATGCACGGCCTGTGTTGCGGTTTCTGCTGGTGGCCAGGATCTTCCCAAGGTCTGGAGGAAGCAACAGAGCTGCTTCCCACGATGGGGAGAACCCCGCTCTGGCAGCCAAGAAGCTGTAACTCCAGAGATGGTCAGACAGCCACTGAGAGCAGGAGGTGACAGATTGAGGGACAGGCAGGAGCAGCAGGGAAAGGCAGGCACAGGAATTCAACTGTCCCCAAGGCAGAGGACACAGCGGGGCTGCTCTCTGGCTGTATGGATGTGCCAGAGGGCTAATTAGACTTAAAGAGCTGAGGTCCATTCCCCACCTCCCTGCAGCCCAGACGGGAGGCGAGAAGGGCAGCAGCATCCCTCTCCCACCCTCCTCAGAGGGACCTGCTCCAAGTCATTTCCTAAACCATGTCACTGCCGAGCACGTAACGCCACAGCTCTGCCAAGGCGCTCCCCACCCCACCACAGTCACGCAGGCTGCTCCTGCAGCAATCCGCAATGCCTTCAGGAAGATGGGAATCATAGAATGGTTAGGGTTGGAAGGGACCTTAAAAATCATCTAGTTCCAACCCCCCTGCCATCATCTAGTTCCTTCCCCCCTTCCCATGAGGGGAAGCCAAACCCCTTGTCTGGCCTGCTGATGGGAAGGGATCTCAGTTCTGGATCAAGAGCTTTTTGGGGGTGGGGTGGTGGTGTTATGGTTTTTTGGGGGTTTTGTTTTTGTTTGTTTGGTTGGTTTTTTTTTTTAGATTAGTACAAGGTGCATCATGACAAGAGGGTCTTTCTTGATAAGACCACCAGAGCCTAGAACCAGGATTTCTTTCCTTACTATAGCTGCTGCTGTCACCTCCAGCTTTCTGAAAAACTTTTCATGAGAGCGTCATTAACAAGAACACCGCGTCAAGCTTTTCAACCCAACTGCTCCAACTCTCACAACCTTAACCAGGGGACTCAGCCGCTGGGTCTTCCAAATGAAGACCACCAGCAGCCATATGGTAAACTGGGAAAGGGAGTTTAACTCAGAGACACACCTGCCCCAAAACACTGGGTTTCCCCTGCAATGCTACAGGACAGTCACATTTCCTACGAAGCCCAGGGGAGGAGGGGAGAACACCTGCAGTGAAAGGCTGCAGTGGTAAGCCATTCAAAAATGCAGTCCTTGCAGCCACCTGAAGGGTTTCCTTTCTTTTTGAAACCGAAATCTTTATTCCTCAGTTCATTAACCAACAGCTTGACATACACCTAAGCCAGTACTTTCAAGATAACTTTCAACAAACCCTCCTGGAGAGGTCGAGAGGTCCCGCTGGTGAGCAGACGGACACAGAATACGGTCACTTGCCTGACTTCAGGCAGCAAACTCGCTGTAAGAGCTACACTACCACCTCAGGATTATTATTTCTAGTCCTGTGTTCCAGCCGTGGGACAGAGTGAAACCCTACTCATCCCTCAGTGCTACTCAACCAGCTGTGACTGTTGCTTCTGGTAGCAAATTCTTCTTGCACGCACCGTGCGATTCTCCCTGCACTCTGCTGCGAGCCCCACGGCACCCGCAGGTTAACCACACGGAGGAGTGAAAATTATGAAAATTGTTGCTGCATGATTTAATTTCTGGTATCTGAGAAGCAAACAGCTCCTTTCCTCACTCAGGGCTCCTGCAGCATTTTAAGCAGCAGATGCTCAGCACCCATTGGAATGGTTCCTCCTGAAGGAATGAAGCTGAAAGTGGTAGGAAACATCACTTAAAGAAACAAACAAACAAAAAAAAAAGGTATTTCAGCCAAGATCCCTTAGGGAACACAACTCCTACAGACTGCCCTGGAGTGCTGCTGAAGGACAGCAGGTACAGAAGTCTTCTGGGTGAGAGATCTCATCAGAAATTGGGAGTTTCGGGAGAGATTCTTGGCTTTCCCACAGGTTTCTTGTATGCAAAGTAAATACCTTAATCTGTGCCCTAATTACCTTCTTGAAGTGAAGATACCGTTTTACCCATCTGCAGCGAAGGAAGTTTCATTGCAGCTTGATGCCAAGGTAAGTTTGGTGCTGAAGGTGCATCAACACAAGTTATTTTTCCGGCTTAATGTAAAGCTCAAAATTTAAACCTAAATTCTTCCCCCGAGAATTAAAAGCATTTTGGTTTAGCTGCTTTATCTCTAGTTCCAGATAATCTGACGTTCCCCAATGAGCTCCTTCCTAGCAGTGAGAATGAAATACGAGAAAGAAGAAAAAGTGAAACAGCAAGTCAAAAAAGTCGCTTTGGAGCCAATGCTGGTAATAGAAAATTGTAAGTGCCTCACTCCTTTCTCCTCCCAACTGTTCCACTCCTAACAATATTGGCAGTTGCTTGAGGAAAACCCCTCAGCATTTTCACTATATTTTTCTTGTAAACACTCAGCACAGCACAATATACATGCTTTTTCTTATCAATATTTCAACGTGGGCTTACTTTCTTTGCTTCCTGAAAAAAAAACCAAGACCTTCTGTGCCAAGCAGTCCTCCCCCACATCAGCGTGCTTGGAAACATGCTGCTCTTTCCAGTGGCACCTCAGTGACAGGCAAAACAAATCCGGTGGTGGTCCCCAGCCCTGCATACGCCGGCCATGAAGCTGGAGAGCTGGGTCCAGGTTCGGCAGCCATGGCAGGCTTGGCTTTAGTAGGACACAAGCTCAAGCACAGCTCATACGTGTGATTTAGGAGCAAGACAGAGCATTAGAGCTAGACCAACCCAGCACTTGCTTCCCTGCCCGTAGTTCTTGTGCAAAGCTGCTCCTTAAGCCCAATTCCCAGTGCAAAGGCAGCGGGACTTGGAGGAGTTTTAGAAAACCTTAATCTAGAAGCTCCGTAGAGCAAATGCTCTTCCCTACGTCTGCTCCACACAGCTCTGAAGGCTGCCACTTCTCTGCATCAAACCCTCCTTGCCTGGGAAGATCTTGAGATCCAGAATTTTTCTCTGGATAGTTTTTACGTTCACTGCAAGTTTGGGGTTTTTGATCCCTTTTCCATTTTTATTCCCTAGCATGCCACTTATCACCCAGGCTGCTGAGGTGAGGCAGACGAGCTCCGCTCTTGCTGGCTGTCCCTCCATGTCCATGGGCAGCACGAGCCCAGGGCGAGGTATAGCTCCAGACTGGGTGCACCTCGGAGGGAGCCTCGGAGCTGCAGAAACTGCTCAGCCCCCTTTTGCCTTCTGAGGGTGAAACCTGGGGTTTAGTGCTTGCTTTCAGGTGAATCGGTAAAGACAGACACCCTGGGCTCTTTGGCCATCAGCTTGCCACACAGAGAAGGGAGAGGGACCTCTCGGTTGGTCTGGACTTCAAAAACCTAACTGTGATTTTGAATTGACTCAAAAATCAGAAACTAAGTTTGGGGCTCAAACTGAGACCAAAACAACCCATCCCTTTTTAACCTAGTGCAATAGAGAAAACTATTCAACAGCCTGTGAATCCACAGAGAGCACAGACTCAAGGTATCTGTTCATGTTTTTGTCCCCTTAGATGAGGCCCGTATACTTCAAGGTACGAGCAAAGCTCTCCCCTCTCCTCCCAGCTGACTGTACCCAAGGCAGCCCCATCACACTCTAGAGAAGAAAATGCTTGAAGACAAGGAAATTCTATTCCTTCAAGAATTCATTACATACCACTCCCCTCTCCCCTTTGCTCTCCCAAAGAACAGTATCTGCTAACAAAATTTATCTCTAGCATCAGAAGAGCAGCAGGATCCCTGCCCTTGGGCAAAGAAAGAGCGAGCACAGAACGGGATTTCTGTGCAAACATGAACCGAATCCCAACTTCCCTCGCACGAAGAGCGGCTCCAACTTCTGAGCCAGGCAGTTAAATGCTGAAGGAAAGGCATGCAGCAGCTCTGATTATGTGGAACAAAAATTAATTGAGGGCATAAGTCTCCGATTCGGCTCTCCATTTATTTTTTCCACAGCACATTATATGTGAGAGTGGGTTGCAATGCAGACACCTGCAGGGAAAACAGCCCAACCCATCTGTGACAGTGATGTTACCTCTTATTTGCTTTTTTTTTCTGGTTAAAGCTTCCGTTTTTATCAACCCTGCAACAGACAGATGTGTGGAGTCTTCCAAAATTGCATCTCCCTTCCTGACATTTCAAACTACACATTTAGAGATCTGTAATTTGAAAAACAACAACAAATTTTTCCCCAAAACAGGCTTTAAAATAAGACATGGGGGAAAAAAAACCCAACCCAAAGCTAATTTCCAACAAAAATCTCAAGAACACCATCACAAGAGCCCACACACTTCCCTTAAGACATAAATTAAAGCCCTATTCGCCCGCACCCCAGACTTTTTAACAGAAATCCTTCCATTGTTTAAAGCCACTTGCACACATTTTGGCCCATGGAAAAAAAAAAAAAATCCTGGGAACAGCCCTATTCTGGCACAGCAGCAAGCTAGATAAGTGCCTGGATTTTCCATTTAGAGGTCCTAGGCACCTCAAGCTCTGCCAAAATAGGATATTTCAGCAGCTGGGCTTTTGTAGGGTCACGGGGACGTGCTTTTCCCAGGGGATACTCGCTCTTCTCGTCACTTCGGTGTGATACACCTCTGCTGCAGAGGTGACAGAGACAGCAGGCATCCCACCTGCCCCCCCGTACAGCTACGCAGGCCCCCACGGCTGTGCTTTCCTGCAGCAGGCTGGGGACACAGCATCCCCCCAGGGAGTTACTATCTGATGGGACTAAATCTCTTTTTTTCTGGTTTCTTTGCCATCAGAAGACAGTCCTGCCTTGTTCTTCTCTTTCCAAGGCAGCGGCATGACGCTGCCAGCTTTATGGTGGTGACAATGGCAGCGACCAGTGAAGTCACCACCACAACAGTTGGGAGGAGAAAGGGACAACATGTATTGTGCACGTGCTGTGAGCTGATGCCAGTACACAAACGACTTGCACATCCACACTGGAGTTTACTATCTCTCAGTATCAATGTTGGAATAATAACTACTTCCAAGCTGGACACCTAGAGCACAGCACAGAGCGATCACACTCAGATCCTGTGGGAAGCATTAGCTTGTGCAGATGGTAGGAGATGTGCCCCGAGTCCAACGCCATGGGAACAAACCCCACAGAGCCCATTAACACCAGGCATTTGTCCCCAGCCATGGTACACATGTCCCCAGCCGACCCGCAGCACCCAGGTGACAGAGCCAAACACACCAAGCAGCTCACCCAAGCCTGGAGAGAGGTTTGGCGACCGGTCAGCGGGGCTGCTGTCAGGACGATGGGGGTGCTTTGTGGTTGGCTTGGATACGACTGGCAGGATTTGAAAGTGCCTGCTACACACCTGACCAAAGGCATATTGATTTTGTGGGAGATTTAAGAGAGGATGCTCTTCCCAATAATCTGGTTCATCCTTTTTAAGTAGCAGTTGTATTTAATTATTGCTAACAAAATGCTTTCAACTCTATCGCTTACAGACACTATTGAGCATATCTATAACCACTCCAATAATCCTCAACAGGTCTTAGCCAGAGAACACAAAGAGGCGCTCTCTGACCCATCCTGCATCTGTCAAGGAATCCCTGCTCAGGACAGTGTTGCCCACCTGCCTCTGCTGTGCAGGGACCACTTAGGTGCCTGTAGGCTCTCCTGGGAGAGTAAAGAGGTGAGACTCTGGGAAAAATGAATTATCCATGCTACAATGTGGGATGCTTTGCCTTATATGACCGAAACATCTGGATTTGTTACTTAAGGCCTGGCCCTTAGACCTTGGTGAACACCTCAATGACTTATTCCACTGCTAAACCACGCACACACCACCCCCTCCACTCCAAAACATTCATCCCCCTGTCCACCTAGGCTTTGCAGGTCAAGGTCAGCCACTAGCACGCAAGGAGGGGTCCTGAGGCTGCTGATGTGACACTAACAGCCCTACAGCACAGCGGGTCAGGCTGCCCAGCAACACACCAAGAGGCAGCATCATACCGTTTCCATAGCTTACCAATATCAGCCCATTCACAGTTCCAACCCCCCTGCCATGGACAGGGACACCTTCCACTAGACCAGGTTGCTCCAAGCCTCATCCAGCCTGGCCTTGGGCACTTCCAGGGATGGGGCATCCACAGCTTCTCTGGGCAACCTGTCCCAGTGCCTCACCACCCTCTCCAGGAAGAATTCCTTCCTGACATCTAATCTAACCCTCCCCACTTTCTATTTAACCCCGTCAACCCTTGTCCTGTCACTACAGGCCCTTGTAAAAAGTCCCTCCCAGCTTCCTTGTAGCCCCTTCAGACACTGGAAGGCTGCAGTAAGGTCTCCCCGGAGCCTTCTCTTCTCCAGGCTGAACAAGCCCAACTCTCTCAGCCTGTCCCCATGGCAGAGGGGGTCCAGCCCTCTGAGCATCTTCGTGGCCTCCTCTGGACTCACTCCAACCGGCCTATATCCTTCTGATGTTGAGGGCTCCACAGCTGGATGCAGAATTCCAGGTGGGGTCTCACCAGAGCAGAGGAGAGGGGGAGAATCCGCTCCCTCGACCTGCTGGCCACACTTCTCCTGATGCAGCCCAGGATACGGTTGGCAGAAACCCTGCACAGGAAGCAGGCTGGGCTTGGCTGAGGAGAAGCAGCCCTGCCAACAGCCCCACCACTGCCTCTCACTTCCATTTCTGCCCAAGCACAGCTCCAGAGTAACTTGCCTTATCTTAGATGCAAACCATCAGATTGAAACAGTGTTTCACTAGCAAGTCACTAACAAAACGTTAGCACAGCTTTCTGCAGTGCCAACATCACCAGTTTCAGTCTTAAATCAGACACCCAGAGCAGCTTGCCACTGCCTTGCTTGCAAGGCAGATTTTATGTTTCTAAAGTACCTTATTTTTAGGCGCAGTTATCAACCCGCACGTCACCATACATGCCCTACTTTCCATGTTTTCTGCATCTACTCTTGCCCACAGTCAGAGATGGCACATGGGGTTGACTGGCTGCTCTGACATTGTTTCATCAAATATTTACCACTTCTTGGTTTAAAAATACAATTTTGGATACTTAAACCTGACCATGAGCAAGGCACCAGAATTGCTGGTACTGCTCTCCTCATCAGTCTAGTCCTTGCTTTGCTTCTGCCATTTCTGGGATTACAAGCCCCAGGGCTCTGCTGCCACAGGCCAAAGAGAACTAAGGCCCCTCTCCTAATCCACCTACGAGCACAAGGTTCTGCCATCCTCTGCTGTCTCAATGTGCAGCCATGCCTGGGTGTGCAAAGAGCCAGATTTTCCCAGGGGAGAGACTCTTCCCAAAACCAGACAGATTTAAGGGCCACAAGTCATCTGGGAAGAACAGCTGCTCCTCAGGGAGACGCCCAGAGGGCTTCCCCGGCACAGGTACCCACTCTGCCATTCTGGACCTACCTCTGCTGAATACTTTGTTCTGAGAAGCAGTTTTATTTGGACAGCAGGAA
>NW_010241862.1:0-6252 GCF_000690775.1 Eurypyga helias | reverse complement strand
TTGAGGACATGGTCTAGTGGGTATGGTAGTGTTGGGTTGATGGTTGGACTAGATGATCTTACAGTCTTTTCCAACCTTGGTGATTCTGAGATCTTAAAGCCAGAAATCTGATCTGATTCTGCAGATGGTGGAGAGATGGACCCTCTGCACCCCGCTGCCAGATCTGCAGCACAGCTCCCACCACCTGCTTTGGTGGGTTAAGCAAGTAAGCAAGAAAAATGCACCCATTACAAAGCCCCTCTTAATTTCACATAACAGAGAAACTCTTGCTCGAGACCTCAGTAATAAAAAGCCAAGTCCAACAAATCCCCAAATCTCAGCTTAGCACCACAAAGTAGAGAAAATGATGGAGGGCATTACTAGACACTTCACAGCCAGCATGGGGCTCACGTCTTCCTTGGTCTTTCTCCTCCAGTGTGTAGTTGACCTTCGAGCTGCTGAGCAAGTAATCAAGCAGAATTTGTGCCTGTGAAGTGGTGCCAGCATCCACTCTTGCCACAAGGAACCACTGTAGAGAAATGCCTTCTACTTGGGGTTTTCCCATACACATCATTAGAGGTGCCATGACTATACCATGATGCCACATGGAGCGGTTGGGACAAACGTAAGGCGACTGGCACCGATGAGCAAAGCTGTGCATCTCCAGCCTTCCCTCCTAGGCTGTCCCCTCTCATCTTTTCCAGAAACACCCAACCTGCACCTCTTGCCCCTTCCAGCTCAAGGGCAAAGCACCAAGACGCAGGGTGCTGAGCAGCCCCTCACCTACAGAGTGCAGGTAAGAGCTAATGAGCAGACTCACAAGGGAGGTCTCTTGGCAACACGGGGTGAGAGAGAAGGGGGGGAAAATTGCTGCCAGCTTGTTTGTGCGCACTTGGGGTGGCATTTCCAACCCTGTAATTGCTGCATAATGAATTTAGCAATGGAGTTCAAGAGCTATGATTCATTCAGGCCAAAAAAACATGAGTCAGCCCCCAAAGAATCATGAGATGTTAAAATTATATACATTTAACTTGAGCTTGACAAATCCTAAGGAGCGGTGTAACAGCAGAGTGTCTCAGCACAACTCAAAACATGATGCAAATATCCCCACTCCTCCTCGCAGCGGACGCAAGACGAGAGCAGCATGAGAGCAGCGCCCAGGTCTGCCGCTGCAAATAATTCAGCCTGCTAACTATGCCCAGCTCAGGTTATCAACCCCAGCTCAGGAACAGGCACCTGATGCTGCCTCATACCTACTGCTCACACTGACTCACCGAGAAAGGCGATAAGGTCGCATCCAGCCTAAGACCAGAGCTGTGTACAATCCTGCCGTGGACCTCGCGGGGGGCAAGCACTCAGGATGCCCGTTTCACTGTGCGCGACCAGCGCAAAAGCCGCAGAGGACAGGGGAGGAGAGCAGAGGTGCTGGCCGGGAGCCGGCAGTCAGGGTGCTACAGCAAACCACGGAGGTGGGGTGGGAAGGGAGGGCAGATCTCTGCAGGGGATCGAGCAGGAAACAGGGCAGATTTATTACAGAAAATGATGCTTAAGTTAAGGAGCATGTGCAGATTGTCATGAGGCGATGCAGAGGAGATCTTGGGGAAAAACAAAATGTTTTCCTAGCTCTGTTGGGTGATCCTGCTTAAGTCCTGCCCTGTATTCCACATGCTTATGGAGCCTGCATTTACGGAAAGTTATTTGGAAGTGAGATAGGGTGTGAATTCAAAGGAGAACAACTATTCTGGGTTAACTCCCCAGGTGGCTTCCTATTCTAGAGTGGCAGTACCTTTTTCTAGTTTAATTCACTTCAAAAATAGATTAGGCCAATGGTTCTGATCTGCAAGGCCATGGTAGCTAGCCTGATGCTTTTAGAGCATCCTTAATTAGAGCCTGGATATGAGGACATGGGGGGCTCCAGGATGCAGATGTGGTAGTTCAGATGCGGAAACGATATATTAACCTAAACCAGGCCAGAAACAATGGCCTGCAGGAGGGGTTGCACAAACACCACTTGGGCAGGACCCGCTGCACAGCTACTCCTGCAGCCGGCATGGGACAGCCCATGCAACATGCTCTGCCAACCCTAAACCAAACAGCACCAGATGAAACCCACAATCTGCACTTCGTACGCAACTAAAAGCCTTCTTACATAGCCATTTTTGTTTGAGGTTCATTTGAATTTACCATTTATCAAGCTTCCATTTAGCCTCATTAATCACAGCCTATCAAGCTCTTTCAAATGCAAACATAGAGAAGTACCCAGTGACAGCACTTCTCAGTTTTTCCTTCTGCTGGAATTATGTTTTTTGTCTAGAAAACATGAATCCCAGCCCACCTGTCTCCTGCTTTTCAACCACTTCCCATGGGATGAAATCAGCTGACTGTTCTGGAAAAAACCCACACTGATCTCTTTCCTTGCCAGCTAGCAATATTCAAGGATAGCAAACAATGTGTTGTGCAGGAGAAAGAGCATCGCTGTGAAAGTCGAGGGGAGAGGCTGAGAGTGGCTCCCAGCAGCACTGGGACCTGCATCAGCACGCGGATGCTGTCTCTGGAAGCAGGGACGGCCAAGCCGCACCTGTCAAAGGCTCTGCATTTCCTACCTGGGCCTCTAGAGCCAGAGATCTCACAGCTCACCTAATCCACGTCAAACGATACACCATTTGTTTGCTTTGTATGGGTATTAAGGCTTAGCCTTCCTCAAGCTATTCATTTTCTTCCCCTTGGTGCCTACGTGGCTGTTAACCCCAGCATCGACGCACTCCTGAGAGACCTGCAAGGGAAAGGTCCACCAGAAGAACCGCATTACTCCAAAAGTGACGTTTGCCCCAGCTAGTGGGGGTGCCACCGAGCCCAGCCCCAGCCCTGCATGGTCAGTGATGCACAGCATTCACCCCTCTCATCTCCCACAGTTTGCCAGCTTTTTCTGCTGCCCTTCATCCGTACTGTTTGCTCACGCCAAGCGCAGCGCTACCCCCCGACATGGGAACAATCCGGATGTCAGAGGGGAAGGTGCCGGCAGCCAGTGATTCATATCCACAGTTTCCAGTCGCTTAGACTGCTGCCAGCAGCACGGCAAGCTGCGCTCCACGCTGAGCACGCCACCGAGCTGGGCCTGCCGTCGGAGCGGGCTTTGGCTTACTCCGAGACAGAGTCTGATTGCTCCTGGGTACAGCGATTCTCCTGCACCACCGCCCCGGCTAGCAAAGCACCCAGGGTCCGCTGTCCTTCCACGTGTGCTGCCTTCAGAGCAAATGTTTAAAAATATAGTATATATATATAAAAAAATACCACGCTGGACAGCAAGAAGCGACAGTCTACAAATGAACGTGCCCTAAACAAGACTTTGGCAAGCGGCACAGCTGGTGTCAACCGGCAGCAGCGCGGGCAGAACGGTGCTGTTGAGATGAATGAGCAGGGCAGCACGTGGAAAGGAGATGAGGAGAGACAAGTAGATTAATAGAAGATGACAGATTTCTAGTAAGATTGCAATAAGCCTCTTTAAACTTCCCTAAAGGATGAGCCAGCTGGCAAGGCCATCCTAGGAGGTGGTGTAACTCGACTAACAGCCCTGCAAAAAGCCAACAGCTGACCCCTTTCGCACATCCCACTCACTCCTGCAGCTCTACGCAAGGAGGGCTGAACGTGTGGAGCTGGGATGCTTCTCCGCCAGCACTCACCTGCAATTACAGCCCTCCTTACAGGGAAGCCACCCGCCCCGAGTTAGTTCCAATAAGCGAACAAGCAGTGAGGTCAGGCTGACCATTAGTGCCAGCCAAGCACACTGCCCTGCTCTCCCCAGCCCTGACCAGCAAGTTTCATTGCCCACGCAGGAGCTAATCCTGACCCGTTCCAAGTGTCAGGCCACGAAGCTTCCAGGGATGTCTGGGAAGAGGCACATCACTCCTGAAAAGGGCTTTGCAAAGCCTTTTTCCCTGATGGAGAACAGCAAGGTGATGAGTGGGACCCCTGCATCATGCTTTTGCCTCCTTCCTAAATACAGCTCTGCTGGGATCCCTGGCAGAGCCAAGTTCTCCAAAACCATTACACCCCAGTGAGCAGTTTCACCCTCTCAGGAGGACAAGGAGAGGGCTGTGCACAGGGAAAGGCAATCCTGAAAAGTTAAGATTTATATACTTTAAGGGACGATACCTTCAAAACCCACTGGAGGTGGGCTGGACGCAGTGCAGAGGGATGGCTAACAGGGAGAGTTTACTACCCCTGCCCCTCCAGTGCCTCAGCAAAACCCCATCAGTATTTGAAACCGGAGGTATCGCCTGGGGCAGCAGCAGGTTTCAGAGTGAGGAACAGCAGCAGCCAGTTTGTTTGACATCAAGCAAGTTTTTCTTCTTAGGCCCATTAGCTGGTGATATAATTTGCCCACTAAGGTCACTGAATCATCATTTAGCAGTTTCAAAGGAGACAAGATGAACTGCAGGCCAGTTTTTCCCCTCCAGCTCAATGAGTGCTTCAAAATGCAGTTAATGATAGTGGTTCATAAGTATCTGGCAGAGGATTTGAGGGCAATTTATTGCCCAAAAAGGGATTGACCTCTTTCACGCCAAAGAAATGAAGCCTGTGAAGATGTAGGACCTGATTTTGCTATCTTTATGCACAACCGTTAAATACTTGCGAGCTGCCAAACTCTCAGAAGTCAGACGCAGGTAAAAGCAAGGAGGAGAGGCAGACCCAAAAACAGGTTAAGGAAAGTCACAGTTAAACCCCACTTTGTCATCAGTGGGCAAAGGACTTTTTCAAGGATGGGGATAAGAAAGAAGAAACATCCCCAGAAGACTTAGCACAAACCCTGCATTTTCATGAGTTTAGGTAAGATAAAAATGAGACATCCCCTCATCCACAAAAGCTTCATTATTTGTCAACCTCAGGCTCCGTAACCAGTAAACACTGGTTGATGTTTTTCTTCTAACTGGATTAAACGTGCCTAGAGGCAACACGCATTTTATAAATTATTAAACCAAGGGAAAATAAGGTTCCAACAAAGTGGCTGCAGAAGCGATGCAGAAGCACCAAGGAGACGGTACAATTGGTACCAGCACACTCACACAGAGTCATTTTTCCTGCAATGACGGACTCAACAACAAGACATTGTTAGAAACGGGCAGCCCGGGCACGTGGTCTTGATGGCAAAAAGAAGACGCGGTATCTCAGCGTTTCATCACAGCCACCACAGATATATGAAGTTCAACACTTCAAACCTTAATTTTCTTATGAAATAGTCACTCATGTTTCCCAGTCAGAAAAAAAAAAGCTTTTTTTTTTTTTTTAACCCCATGAGAGATCTCAGGACATGAAGCAAAAACTATCCAAATAATGTAATAAGAGTATTTTCAGTATCACCCCCAGTTTTTGGTCCAACTCATAGTGTAGAGATTAAATAAGGAAGGGAACAACATAAATGAAAAAATATTCTTTTAAGAAACTAATACATCATGTCTTTCACAACGAACATGATCACCCACCAGATTAAATTCAGTTCCAGCCTGAAAACCCCCTTCTGCTTTCTGCCAGAGCCTCACCCGGCCCTTCCACCGGTGAAGAAGCACTTCGCAGTGGCAGGGCACGGGACAGCGGGGTCAAGGCGGGCTGGGTCAAGGTGAAAGCTGGGGCAGCCCAGGCAGCCGCTTCTCCCGAGGTTCCGGAGCACGGGGCAGGGAACCCAGGAGGGCTCAAACCCAGAGGTTTCTTATTTGTTTCCCCAGGTTGGCGAGCCCTCTGCTTTCCTTGACAATTTGGGAGAAGCCACTTTCTCTGCTACTCCACTGCAGCGTGAAGCATCCTCCCCGAGTTATCACAGGGCAGAAAAGCCCTTTCCGCGACAAGTCAGGGAAGACACAAACCACGATGCGTTTGGCTTGTCAGAGCATCTCTACCACCCCAGCCACCTCCGACCCTGGAGCTGGAGAAGGGGCTGAAGTTCGGGCTGAAGTTCCCCCGCCCTGCCAGTATCTGAAGGAGACGCCGAGACCTTCATCTCACCCAGGAACCAGCACTCGCAATCCTGATGCCCTTCCAGGAATTCCGGCTGTTTATATTTAAGCTACCTCCGCTACGTTTCTTCCCCTGCCGAACCATGCCAGAAGGAAGAGGATTTCTGAGTGCCATAAGGCAAAGCCATTCCCGAGCAAACACAAGACATCCCCAGCTCCGGGCGGACGCGCTGCCCCGCGGCACACACGGTACTTCGCACCGGCGCGGCCGTTCGATGGAGCCAACCCGGCCCGACGGGGCTGCCTGCATCCCCGCCGCGGGTGC
>NW_010241861.1:219229-236729 GCF_000690775.1 Eurypyga helias | reverse complement strand
AAAAGAGCCCATTAAAGTCCAGTCTGAGACCGATAGCTACTTAATTGAGCACCTAAAGCCTCAAGCCTTTTAAATCAAATACTGTCCTGGACAGTCCCTCTGGTTAGATAATTAGCTCTCCAGCCTCTCAGAAACCACGTGAAACAACTTTTTCAGTATAGTTACTGTGGAAGACTTCCTTTACTGGTAAGGAGGAATAACATTTTTTGTTTTTTAAGATAAAACCTTTTTCCTGTTAATGGTATTACAGAACAAAACCATGCATAACAGTAGAGAAGGAAAAATAAGCGTTTTTCTGGTAAATAATACAAAGCGGCAGAAAGATGTTCTGACTTTGCAAGTAATTTTTAGGAATTTTAGCAGAAGCTTCAGCTGAAGTGGCTTCCCAAAACAGAATTGTTCTGGGAACATGCTTAGGGAAAACCAAAGATGTGTGGAAAGCCTCTGGATTAGTTTGCCTTCATTTATTAGAATTCACAGACATTCAAGGTGTACGACCACTTCTAGTCAGAGAGAACTGTGTAACAAATGAATGCTTAATGAAGACAAGTAGTGCAAGGAGACCAGTATTCCAAAAGCTGGGTTTGCAGTTGTGTGGTGCGATTGTACGGGGTGGGGGTTGCGAGAGCCCGCTCTCCAGGTTCAGATTCTCCTGGGCAACTAACGTTGTTCATCACTGCCTTTCTTCCTCCGCCCTACCCAGCACTGCCCTTGTCGCCACACCCTTACCCTACATTTTTGGATTTTTGCTCTAGAAACGTGAATGCCTTGGTGCCTCCTCTCGCAGTGCTTCCCCTGCACCTTTCCTAGATGCCAGCTTCGTCACTGGTAACAATGGAGGAAGAAGAATGCATGTTGTAGAGCTTTGGAAGTAACCTCAGTATGTCATGTAGCTGCTCGGAACTGGTCCTGATTTAGGAGGCGCCCTAATAACGGACCCTTAGTTTCCAGACAGTTTAGTCCCTTTGGCTGGAGGTCCTGGAAATGTACTAGTTCAGCTTTCCCTTTGTAACCACTGCGATTCCGTAAGAACGTGTCAATGTGTCGTGGATCTCGGACTAATTAGTTTTGAAATGGAGTTTTGATTGAACTCTTCAAATCGATGCTGCTGCAAAATTTGTTTCTCAGCTTCCTATTAAAAGCCATCTTAAGGGGCAGTTTTACTACTCTCTCTGTCGTTCAGTCGATACATTTAATAACAACTTACAGGCTATTTTCAATAAAGTGGCGACAGCAAATTAGTAGTTTGAACATGACAAGCCTCCTCTGCAAGCTCAGATTCTGAAAATTCAAAGCAATTATTTTTATACAGAGGCACACCGCAATCATTCAGATTACGGGTATTCTGTTGTAATGCGTCTCCTAGGTTGACACAAACAGAATTTTATTACTTTATTTGGACAGGAAGGAGATGCAAATATTAATATTTATTATGACACCAATACGCTAATTTGTAAATCCCATTACTGTGTTTTACATTGTGCAGAAAAGTGGGTCTGTGACCCTGCCAGCTAGTTCAGTTTCCCTTTTTTACTGCAAAAGGGTTGTGGTACTCTTTATAAATACTTGTGTATATTAGAGATGTGTGAGAAAGCAAATAAAGGTTTTCTAATTCTAGCTAACGCAGCCTGTAAAAGTAGAACTCAATAATCATTATTGTATTATATTTTGAATCGATGCGTTGTGCCTTTAAATGGACTTGAAGAATTATGTATATATTTTTCTTCACCACTCTTCTGCCTATTCCCCCCCTCCCCCTCTGCATGTGCCCCCCCCTCCAATGGCAGATGTTGTGGTCTCATTTGATTGCATAGGAAAACTGCAGTGATACAGCAAACACCCAGAGAGATATGATGACAAATGGGTCCAGATCCCGGTAAATTACTTTCTGCTCAAATCGAAATTTCATTCAGTTTGTTGCTAGCAGAGATGAAGTAATCTAAATTGTGGACTCAGGAGCAGATAGAGGGAAGTTGGAGCAAGCATTTCATTATCAAGAGAGAGAGAAGGTTAGGATGAAAGAGATGAGCAGAGGCAAATCTAAAGTGTTGACACCATGATTGAAAAGGTTAACCCATACACATTATATATCAACCTGGATAGCAGAGAGTTTCTAATGGAAACTCTGCGCTGATGGAGGTTTACTGGAGTTTCAATACACTGAGCATGATGTCTTCTTAGATATACAATCAAATCCTCTTAACCCTTTTGATGACTCATATCTCAAGATATGATTAAAGTACAAAAGAGTTCTTCATATAATTTCAAGGACACAATGCATTTAAAGTCCAGTCATGAATTGTATCTTTTTTTTTTTTATGATGAACCCAGTAATCTGATAAAGTGTGTGTAGTACAGAATTGTTTGTGTTTCTAGAGGTGTAAGTCAATATTTCTGATTAAATCCTGTGTAACCACATCCCAGGAAGGGTGAAGCTACCAGTTGTTACACAAAAATATACTTTTTCATGTTACAACACAAAAGCAAGTTGGAAGACGGGGGTCAGAAGTCTGGAATAGTTGTGTAATAAACCATTGCAGTGATGTACAAAAATGTTTAGAGCCTCCTGTGTATTAAATTATTCATGATCATCACCTCTGTTTCAGGTTATTTGGAAATAGTGGTGCTTGCAGTGCCTGTGGACAGTCCCTTCCTGCTAGCGAGCTGGTACTGAGGCACAGGGCAATGTCTATCATCTTAAGGTGAGGGGTTTTTTTTTTCTGTGTTTGGGTGTTTGTTTTTTTTTTTAGGAGCTGATTAGTATTGCTGTGCTGCTTTAGTATAAAATCTGCATCTGCTTATGAATGAAATGCAAAGCAATAACTAGAAATATGAGTATATATTATAAAGCTTCCCTTAGCGTGTAGCTTTGTTCCCTCGTAATCGGTAAAACTGTACTTGAGTTATGTACTGCACAGTCCCAACAGGTAAGACTAATGCCATATTTGGAGAGACTAGAAACCAAGCAGCTCCATATCTCAACTGTACTCGCAGTCTCTGAAGTGTAATTTTCAAACCTACAGCATACTTAATTTGTGCTGTTCTTTCCCTTTTCAGTGTTTTACATGCTCTACCTGCCGGAATCGCCTGGTCCCCGGAGATCGGTTTCACTACATCAATGGCAGTTTATTTTGTGAACATGATAGACCTACAGCTCTCATCAATGGCCATTTGAATTCACTTCAGAGTAATCCACTACTGCCAGACCAGAAGGTGAATACTCAACAATTACTAATAAGCTTTATTAGAGCTAAATGAAGATCAATTTCTTTTTGTTCTAATAGTGGACGTTCCCCACCCCTGCAAGGAGACTTTTAAGTAACTGAACTTACCTTAAATACCTTAGGCATGGGGAATGGGGGGAAAACACTAACCTTTTAAATACGACATGTAGGGTGAGTCAGTTTATTTTGGTTTGGGCATGTGCATCTATACAGCTGTTGAACTCCTTATGTACAAAGCAAAATGGAGAGCATATGTTAATATAAATTCTTTAACAAAGAGAAGTATTTTATTTTATAATCTTGAAATTAAGGGCTACAAGAGACCAGGTTTCTGGGGAGGAAAATGGAATCCTTTAATGTGGAAATAAATATCTTGTGAAAAGAAGGTTCCTGAACTAAACCAATGTATTTTGCTGTAAGGCTTTAGTTGAGGAAGCATGCTGGGGTACTCTTTCAGAAGTTTTTTCTTGTATGTTTTGTATGTCATAACTCCAGATTTAAAAACCAAAGTGCTATTTTCTTATCGCTCCATAACACTAATAGCTCAGCTAGAGATCGTGTATCTCTGTGGTTGATAGCTCTTGGTTTCTAGCTAAATGAGTAAATAGTGGCTGTACAAATCATATAAGAGAAAAAGGAGAAAAAAAAATTCTGATCAACAGTTGTCCTGTAACTCTGAAACTAGATAGTTTTAGATCTATTTTAATCTCCTTAATAAGTCCTAAAGCTATGCAAGCGAGTGCATTTTGATAACTGCTGTGCCTAATTTGTAACAATTACTGTCAACCTTGAGTTAAGAGACTGTTCATTCCACCCTGGTCCAGAAAAGAGTGAATGTATGACTCTTGCACATAATTTTATTCACATCATATTTCATACTGATTATGTATTGATGACATTGATTCATTTACTCTTTACAGCGCCACTTGCATGGATATTAAATCTTATTGACCACAGATGAATTTTAATTTCAGATTGGTGATAGATTTTTCCATCAGCTCTGATAGTATATTTGACTTTTTCATCATTAACCCAGGCAATCACACAGCACTGAGTTATTGCAATGAAACAAAAAGTGCACACTTCAGTTGGTAATTCTTTATAGATTTACAATAGGAACTTCATTAATGTCTGTAAGGATCACAAAAAATAACATTTATCTGCAAGTAGGAATTTGGAAGATTAAAAAAAATCTGGGGCAAATGCTAGGCTGGTCTGTTCTGTAACGTACAGAATATTTTTTAGTGCTTTTACTTAGTGGAGAAATATGTCCAAGAAAACATGAACTGGTTTTTAATTTCCATGATTATTTTTGTTGTTGTGTTGCTACATTTCAATATCCGTGTTTGCTTTTTTTTTCCTGTGCATAAATTTACTGATTAATTTTAAGTATTCTTTCAGGTCTCGTACAGTGAATGTAATTACATCAAAATAAAACATGGACCTTTTTTATTTACCTAATTTGTCAATTGAGGTGATGAGAGAGTTGAGTACAAAAGTCCTATATGGCCAGGCAGAACAAAGATAATTAAGATGGGAGGAGAATGTGCAGCCTTTTCTCAAGGAAGTACAAATACAGTTAAAGATTCATAGATTTATACTGTTGTGAATTTTAATGAAACAAATCTGTACTGTAAACTGGCTAGCAGTGAATCTGTTAAATGAGTATCTGTAAGAATCCCAATTCAAAATATAGGTAAAACCATTCATCTTTATACACTGCAGTAAAAGGTTTACCATTGCGAGAGAGTGGTTTATCCACTTGTCTTCTGTGAATGTAAAGTTTAATGTAACTTCAAATAGGTGTCTAAATTGTCACTTAGTTTTATCAGTTTCTTGCTATGCCTTAGCAAAACATAAAAATGATTTAGTTGCTATAACGGCAGTAGACATGATGAGGAACATAGAACATGAAAAAGAGAAGCAAAGTTGGGCTGGGCTTGCAGAGCTCACGGCTGTGGACACCTGGTAGAGGCTAAACGCGAGAAAAACGTGAGAGCAGGGTTTTATTAGTTCTTGTCACTGACTATTAACTGCATTGCTGCAGTCAATGATGAGGCAGATGAAGAGGTATTACGGAGAAGATTGGGGGGAGAGATTATAGTGTTGTAGTTTTTTGTGTTTGTTTGTGTGTATGTGTGTTTTGGCTTTTTTAAGTAATTTGTCTAGAAAATGGTGCGAGTTCTCCTACCAGTTTTCAAAGGGGAATTGTGAAGCACCTGCATCCCAGAAAACTGAAATGTAGTTGAGGAGACAAGTTGATAATTCATAGATTCGTCAGGTTTCTGGAGCTTTGGAAGCTACAGGGGCAGGTGCCAGGAGAGTCATGTTTTGTGTGTTAGCTTTTTAACAGTCTAAAGATGTTTACAGCAGAGATGTTTTCCAGAAAGCGGTGTGGTTTAGGGCCACTAATTAAAAATGTTCTTCCACTATGACAGATTTGGCTGTAACAGATACTCTTTATTAAACATTAAAGATCAATCAGTCTCCAGGTTATTGTACCACTAGAGATTATAGGCACAGGAGAATATTCACAGGGGTTTTTATTAAACTGGAGAGATTGAGACATACTCCCAGCATTTGGGGTGTATGTGAAGGTGACCGTTAGGAACTCGCTGTTGTCTTAAGATAGTTTACCAGTTAACACCTATTGGTGATTGGTGCAGGCAGAAAGGGTTGCATGACCGAACTTTGCTTAAAAACTTCCTTTTCTTAAGGAGGCAAAACCAACGATATTGGCTATTCCTGCCTTCTGCCTCCCTGAGGCAATTCACATGTGTGAATTATAACTTCCTATTGCTTGCTCTGTGGTTTCAAAAAACCTGCTTTATCTGAACTTGGTACTGCTTGTCTGCAGAACGCAAACTCTTGGATGGTGATGTCCTGTGTGCCCTTTCATTTGAAGGGACTGTGTTGTCAAGAATTCTGTGCTTTTTTTGGTAGTGGTAGTATTCCTGTATATTTCTTGTTTGCAGCCGTATTACCACCCACTAAAAGTGTACATTTTCCACCGTTTGGCAACGTTCATAGCAAATGCTTGTCTTCAGCTTCTATACTTTTAAATAAAGTATGAGTTAGATTATGTCTCTCAGAGATCTTAAAAATCTTCTAGTTTACATATCACTCAACAATTCCCTTGTAGTTACATAATTGGTGTTGTCTGTGTCCATAGTAGAAGATATTTGATGCTCATTTATTAAATATGCTAGCTGGCTGTTCCCTAATCTTTGTTCTGGACAGACAAATTACCTTTCTCACACTGAGCTTCAGCTCTGGGGAATTAAACCTCCAAGCCTCTACTACTTTAATTAGGTTGAAAGTGGGGGGTTGCAGTTACTAATAGACCTCAGGCTTTTAGTAACTTAGAGAAAGGGTGAAAAAAGAACTTCCTGGGAAGCGCAAAATGTCATTTAAAAACCATAAAAATCTAATATATATTATTTCATTTTGGTAATTGCAAACAGATTGTATTTGAACACTATGGATGATCATTTCTATTTTATCCAAGAAAGTTTAGATTTTTATTGAGTTAGACACTTTTAATTATCACAATTCATTAACACCAGTGTGAAAGCACATGTTTGACTTCATATATTAAAATGTTTATGTAACATTAACTAACACACCAGATGAGGAATATTAAATGGGGGGAGGAAATCCTGAAATATCTATATTTAACTCTTGTGCAATGCAGCATATTAACCAAAGTTGCCTTGGGAGGATATTGGCTGTACTTCTTATTTGCTTTACACACTATTTCTTCCAATTATAAGATCATATTACTAGCTTCTTTAAAGGCATGGCATAGCGTTTCTTCCCTTTTAAAAGGGGCCCAGAAAAACCACCGTATTCACTGTACGATTTGTTACCGGAAAGTACACTTATTATTGTTGTCGTCTTTTGTGTGTGTGTGTCCCTGCTCTTTTTAGTAGTGAAGCTGCAGAAAATGTTTGCCTTTTGGTATTTGAAGTTGAAACATTAGCAGTATGAATGGATAGTGTGGAAAGCCTTAATCAAGTCACAGTTGGGAAGTAATCTAATAAAAAAGAGATTAGTGAATAAAGAAGAGACAAAAGCAGTCATGTTGTAGTTTCCTATCTCAAATTTAGTATTCTAGCTAAGATACCCATTTTTATTTCTTACAGGTCTGCTAAAAGGTCAGAGTAATGCAGAATGCGTGCCTTCATCTCAAATTTTGTTCATCACAGATGGATCCCATGTCTCCAAGTAGACAAGTCACCTTTGTAGCTAGCATCAATGCCAGCTCCATACCATTGCACCTTCTTTATTCTTGATTGCCCTTCCCACATTTATTGATGTATTAAAATGACTGAATATGAACATTAAGGACTCCATGAACCTGGGCTAATGGGAGACTGTAGAGAAAATGAAAAAAGATCCACCGGAGGACATCTTTGGGGGGCCGGGTGGGGAAGATGACTAATGAAGCTAATTAAAAGAAGCATTGAAATCTGCTTTCTACCCTCATTAACAATTAGCAGGGCACTGGCCAGTTTGTACCCTGTGTTTTACCTTAACAACATTCTATTTGCTCTTTGTATATTTAAGTGTTGTAAGGAAATGTGTTTCAATCAAACTGAACATGAGATAAAGATGTGGCTTTTGTGATATTCTATCACAAACACTTTTATTGTATCACTGTAAAATACAATGTATGTATGCATGTAAGTGTTTTTGTCCTAATGTTGCAACTTCCCATGGCAAAAAAAAAAAAAAAGAAAAAGAGAAAAAAAAGTCAGGCTCATAGCAGCTACTGTGTAGAAATTTTCACCTACTTCTAATTTGCTGAATGAAGAAAAATCTTTTATTTGTGATATTTTCAGAGACATTTGCTCTAGTATGGTGTATTTAAATAATAAAAAAGTAAAACAACACTGAATTGAGTATGGGTTTTAGAAGCTTTGCCTCTTTTTTTTTTTTTAACTACATTCAAAACATTATTCTGAAACCATGTCTTATGTAGTCATTACCTTAATTGTCAATTACCTTTAAAAGTAGCTTTTTGGTTTGGACTTTTTTTTTTTTTTGTCTCACACCAGTAAAGAATCTGTTAAACTACTTAACCGTGTTACTTTTGGCAAGGATACAGAGCACTACTTCAAAATAATCTTTATTATTTTTTTCATTGAGATTCTTAATTCTCGTAACAGCAAGTACAGTATAAATCATGTTGCAGTGAAGTATGGTACACGTACAGGTATTGTGGTCTCCTATCTGGTTCCTTTCTGCAGAATCATCTGTGTTAAGGGTGTGCATGTGCCTGTGAGTGTGCAAGCATGAGGTGTATGTATGTATATACCATAAGAGGTCAAAGAATAATAAAATTTTTAAAAAACCAGCATAAGGTCTGTACCTCATGCTGAGCACTGGAATTGCGTATTCATAAGCAGGAATACAATAGCTATTCTGATCTGAACAACATAAAGTTGTGTTTGCTGTGGGGAGAGACTAACTTTTCAACATGGATAATCTTACAGAAAGAAAAATGTGTTTCCTGGGCTGTTTCTGAGAACAAACTGATCTCAAATATGATCTATTCTCTGAAAGCCAACAAACACCCCTACCTGCCACCCCCACACACCCTGAAAGCAACAAAGTCTCCTCTAAACTTCGAGAGGAAGCAACTTCCTTTACTGGGTTTTCCCCCTCAGCTGCTCATTGGTAGAGCTGAGCAGAACAATTTGGGGAAGAAATTCTGACTTGCCATGTTTGTAGCAAGAATACTGACCTGCATCTTAGCTGTGCATTGTATGCATTCCTTCAGGAAACTGCGAGCACCTCGCCTGTCCCTCTGCTGCAATTAATAACAAAGCTGTATTAACAGCTACGCTGCTTTTATAGGAGACTAACACATTGGAAATACATCATGATTCTGTTTTCTTTAATCCTGTTTTTGAGGAGATGTTCAGCATGCTTGGCTACTTACATTTGTTGTGATGCCGATACACAAAAAGCTGATTTATAGATTTGTCTGTCTACGCAACCAGCAGCTTTCCGATTCTACTTCTTGACCTCTAGTATATTGGAAGTCTGCTGAATTTCTTCTTTTAACACTTCAGTGCTCGAGGAAACATAGGGCTGTCTCAGAGAAAAGAAAATGTTGTAATGGACAGTATCAGCCAGTAAAGACAAAAGAATGCTTGTGTAACATAGAAAGCAATAAAATGACTGAAGCTATGTGTGACTTATTAATTAAATGCACTTGCGTATTTTTTTAAGTAAGTTTCTAAGCTTTTTGATCTGGCATTAAAGTCTTTAGGTAGAGTCCTGCAAATAGTGCTGCTTCAATATCTTTGAAAAGACACTTGAAGTCATGAATATAGAATTCAAGTATTAGTGAGACTGTAGACATCTTTTTATATTCTTTCAGCATAAGCACTCAAGGTACAGTGTTTAAATCTACCATGTACAGATTTTTGGTTGTCCAATATAACCTAGAAGTGTTAAGAAGATAGCTAATAACTTCTAGTAAGTAAGGTAGTATAGCATTTAGTGATGTAGAGGTTGAAGTTCATTAACGGCTTTAAATAAACTATTATATGACTCGTTTGTAAAGCACAGCTACCTATTTAATAGCTTACTTTAAAAGCATTTCTTAAGTTGCAGACCTATAAGATTACAAATGTCACTCATGTTAGCATAATCCACATGCAAGTGATGAAGCCTTTGCTTTGATGTGCTAAATTGGAGGAGGACTAATGGAGCTATGAATATACAATAGAACATATTTAAGTAGTATTCTTGCTTTAGGTAAAACACTTTCTTGAAACCAGAGGCATTTCAGACAATAAAACAGGCTCTAATGGGGACGGTAGGTGTGGATAGAAGACTACTGGAAATGCTTAGATTTGTTCTTATGTGAAAAATCACTTTTTTAGGAGATGCGTAAGGAAAAGCATGTAGTTGTTCACCTTTTATCACATGCGTTTGCTCCTCTGAGGCTGAAATACACCCTCTGCATTTAGTGCTGCTGAAAAGTCGTACAAATAATCATTCGGTAAGAGCTTCCCTCACTTTCAAAAATGAATGCTGTTAAAAAAAATCAAAAGGAAATACTACTAATCTGAAATCATCCTCGTGAACCTGGATAAAATGCTCTGTCTATACTGCATCTAAACGTCTCAATCATGTAAATTGTCACTCTTATTAATGAAACAATTTTGTAAAAAGATTGCCCTCTAAATGGGTTTAATGTTTTTACCTATCCAGCTGTCTAGTTATGAGATTTACGCATCCTGGCAGGCAGTGGGACATTAAGCCTTTCCAAACCAAATTCTGTTTGCAACGAGATACCGTCTTTTCAGTCCTACATGATTTATCTTTAAATATTTTAACAGGTTATGCAGTATCTTATGAAATATAAAATGAGAATGTCTTACCAAAATGAAGCCTATGAAATTAAGTCACATCTTTAGAATATTAACCACACTGAGTTTGTCTCCTGTTTTCCCTGTTTGCATCATCTTACTTCAAGCTAAATAGTAAAAAAAAAAAAAAAAATTGCACACACCCCTCCTGCCCCCCCATCACATACTGGCATAGTATGAACTGCTATCAAGTACCGTCAGGCATTTCAAAAAGATCATTTTAATTTAAATATTTTATCACATTCTTGGGCTGGTAGTTCTGTGTCAGGTGTGAGGCTTTTTGCCAGAATCCATGGTCTGAACAGCTGTATTAAAATAACAACATCGAAAGCCGGACATTTACATTTTTTTTTTTAAAAGTAGTGTATTTCTTGAGTGTGAAAGTATGTGTTCCAGGTCTGATGTTGCTGCCTGAGCCTCCTGAACATGGAGTACCAGATAACCATTGTTGTTGCTCGTTACTTTTAGTACCAGGTGTATGCCTATTGTCGGTCCAGCTAAGCCACAGAAGAGCTTATTGCAATTAAATAGCAATTTGTTTCTATGAAACTGCAATTAAAGTATTACTGATCAGCCATTTTAGATTGGCAGTGCTGTGACTGCATGTTAAACAGTGAGGAGCTCTCCATTTATTTCTGCAGAGTCTGAGCTGCGGGTAACAGGGAAGTGTAACACGCTCACCTATGTCCCTTGTCAAGTTGAAAGTATGAGTCCTCCGTGAAGCACTCTGATCTCATCACGAACATGCTGAGAGCAATGACAAGTCGGGGCTGATCTCTGTAAGTTGAACTTGCAACTTACAGGACCTGGAGTTATTACTGTTTTCTGTTCCTGTATAAGCAGGGATGTGTACGCTTCCTACAGGGGATGTTTTCAACTTGAGATTGATTCTGTTGAGAATGGACTGCGCGTTGTGGGCCGCAAGCCAATAACGTACTGCAGGTCCTGACTTGTTAGAGCTGTGTAAACAGGGCTACTATATCTCCTTAATCACAACTAATAAAAGACTAGAAGAAAGCAATCAATTACCTTGTAAGTTGTTGGGTTTTTTTTAATAAAAAGCAGAAGTTTATCTGACACGGCTATTATTTTCACACTTGTACAACAGATAAGACAGTTTAAAGCAACCCGATCGGCTTACCTGTGCGCACCCGGGGTTTGCTGGTGTCTGTGCGACTGTGACATTCCCGGGAAGCCACAGTGCTCCTTGCCCCCAAGCCCGGCAGAACCCACCAGCCGCCGCCTTGAGTCCCCTGCCAAGCTTGTAGCCATTCGTGGTTGACTTGACATCTGAAATGTAAATTTTTCGGTGCAAATTAAAAACTTGTTTGTAAGAACTCAAAAAGGAATTAACTTTGTAGTGGTAATTATATTTCTTAATTATCACCATATTTTAACAAAGTCTGAGACATGTTAACTTCAGTTCCTGCGTTTTTGCACGGCGGAGGCTGTAGACATCCTGGTTCCTTCGCCAGAGGGGATGACATCACACCTGTGGCATGCATGAGATAAGCCTTGCTTCATTTAGAAACGGGTTCCTGTCTTTCAGAAATGTTCCTTGGGGCGTGAAATGGCTAGGGCCCTAGTCCTGAAGTGTGACCCATTGGGGTAGATGACTGCTACGGACCATACTGGTGGTAAATGGGCAACACGAGTGCCTGGCTGCGGGGGAGCGACAGTACCGGCCCAGCGTGCGCAGGCTCTTCGCCCGGGCAGGGAAAATGCCTGTGCTTAAACCTCAGTGAAAATGGGCCAGCTGACAGTAACTCACTCGCCTGCAGTGGGTTGGTTGTATGAAGACAGATGCAACTGTGTTGAGGATGATTTTCTTTTTCCACTCTGTGGGTATTTTTTAACAATGCGGGTTCTGTTGTCCCGTTTCCTTTAACAACAGCTCTAGCGTTAGGTTCACAGAAGTGTGTTGGCGTGCAGGAGGCTGCACAGTTCAGGGGGGGCAATGGGCTCTCAGGCAGTAGCTGGGGTGTAGCCTCTGTCCTGCCTGGTGGCTCATGCTGCTTTTTTCCCCTGCTCACCACTACCTTGGCCACTGATGGGCAACCAGGGGCCCGGCACCACAAGAACAGGAGTTTTTTTGGTGTTCTAATGAGGCCTCTCAGTGCTACTGTATTAAAGATAATAAATTTCAGCATTTTAGTGCCTGGAAAGGCAGGCGCAGGCCATAGCACATTGCGTTTAGCCAGGGCAGGAAAGATGTAAAGTCCAGTGACTTAAACAAGCGCTGTCCCTGTAACAGTGTGATGTGCGAGAGACGCTACGTGGGGGCTCAAGCCTCGGAAGGACCAGCCCCATAAAGGGCCTGGGCTGTCTAACGGCAAAGCACACACACGCAGGAAGGCTGGAAATCTGAAGAGGTGCTGACTAACTTTCAAAAAATTTGAGCTTAAACTTCTCTCATATTCACTGTTGTAATACAGGCCTCGTAGGCCACAGTGCCATTTTGTTTCCATGTGCAATATCACTCTTACATTTTTGTAAAATTATTTTATCTGTTCCTTGCTATATTAGAGGTTCCCCTCAGCTAGAATTTGAAAATCGATTTTTTTTTAATAATTAAAAATGGTTTAAAAAAAAGTTTTGCTTTTTAGGATTTTTATTCACTGCTACATAGTTAACATTAAAAAATGGACAGTGAGAAGAGCCCCTGCAGACAAAGCCGGCCCCGGTGCCTTTCTCAGATCCGGTGAGCAGCTGTGGTCACCTCTTGTGCCACCGTGTCCCTTCCTCTTGGGGGAGCGGTAGCTGTTGGGCAAGCCAAAAGTTCTCCCTCTGCAGCCAGGTTCTTCTGCAGCTAAACCAGACGATGTTTCTTTCTCGTGTTGTTGGAATATGCTGTTAATTACTTTCTGAAATATCCATATACTTTTCCTGTTAGGGGATCTTACAGGCAAGCTTTTCGCTAACAACTTCTGTGGTTCGCCGTAACCTCTCAGAATAATCATCGGTTCCATTGAACTTGTGCCAGTTGTTTTGTTAAACTAAATTGAGAGAACAGGGCCTATATTCATTCTCGAAAGGCAAGAGATTGCCCTGTGATTTGGGGAAATCGTGATTGCTTACAGAAGAATAAATGAATAAGGAAGATATTAACTTTACACCTGACTTTAATTTCTTTGAGCAGTGGAGAAATGTCCAGTAGGAGGGAAAAAAATCCAGCTAAAACTCATAAGCCAGCCATTAATAGGCTAATTTTATTGTGCTGTAAAACCATCAGCTGCTTATAGAAAACAAAGGAGGGATGAATGTGGTATTTGTCTTTTATTCTTAAAAAACCCCTTAAGATCAAACAGCCCCTAAAAGACTGAGCTGATATGCATCCCACTTACATATTTTTGGATATTCTCTGATATTCATTCCACTGATGTATTCGGTAGGTAACTATATCAGCCATATCAAGACACTGATACCAAATATTGGAAGACTTCAGTGTTCCACCACAAAGCTTATACCCCTTGTTACTGAACTCTCATCAGACTTGGGATCTGCAGCAATCACTCAAAAGCTGTAGTTGGAATATTTGTGCTTATGATACATTTAAAAATTATTATTCTTGCTTCATCAGTTAGTCTTTTTAGCTGGCTTGAAAAAAAAAAACATATTGCAAATGAGCTACTATTCTTATTTGTTGTTTTAAGAAGAGTAAGCACTGAAGTATTCAAATGGAACAGATTATACCTTTAATTACATCCAAACAGGATGCTGAGCTGATTTTTCTATTTTCCGTTTAATTGCTATAGTTCAAAAAGATATTGCAAATTTGTAAATGAATTATTTAAGCATAGCCTTCTGGCCCCTGTGTTTACGAGAGAGACCAAAAGGGGAAAAAAATGAAAAAAGAATTTAAAGGGGAAAATTGTTACTTCATTCTTTAAGAAAGAAGTTTGAATAAAACATCTTGGGGAGGTGTTTTAGCTTGATAGATGTTTTTTGCTTTCTGGTAGCATCTTGGGACTCTATGGGATTTCTTTGTGTCTCACTAACCCTCACTCCTGAGGGACCCCTCCATTCTCATGCCATGGGTAGCAAAGTGCTGTTTCTTCTCTAATCTGCTCGTCGGTGAGTGTGTTACTTCACAGAGGCGATCCCAACCAGCCACCTTTTCATGGATGTGCTTGATCTCCGTTCTCCTACATACAAAATGAGAATAATGAAAGCAAACACAATTCATCACTTCTTAAACTAAATATATTTCCATTTTGTTTGCGTGTGTGCGTATATATCATTCACCATATATATTTAGAATATGTACTACGACATTACAGCCAGTGATAAATCCTACTCGCTTAGTATATGTGTTATTTGCTGCAACATTAAGCTCAGTAAGAATTTTATATGTAACTTGTACCAAAACTAAATATATTGTGGAATTGATGCACAGTTGTAAACAAGAGCGTAACTTCCCGCTTCAGCACAGTCAAAGGTGGCAGCTTGTATGGCAATTCTTTTGTAAACAACTGCAGACTTTCCAAAGAATAAGCCAGTTAATTACATTTTTAATGATGTTTTAGAAAATAGAATTCTTGGGAGACCCTTCCTCCCCTATAACACCAACAAAAAAAGCAAGCCTAAAGCTTGTACTCTATAAAGAAATGCCAGGCGTGCTGTGCGTCCACCGTCTTTTTTTCCTTCTACTGCACTCGCTTGTGAAGAGTATTTTTTTATACTATGAATTCAAAGAAAGATGAAACTGGCACAATCTTTTTTAAAATTTATTTATTGTGGATTATCTTTTTTCATTACTTTCAATAGCGTTGAGTTCGTGCTACCCACTTAGGGAGCTGATGCGGTGCACAGCAAAGCTCAAGATGTCCTCTTAAATACGCAAAGCTTATGCAAGGCCGTGACACAAGTAGGTTTTAAACGCTAGCAGCGTTGGCAGCTTTCAAGGGCTGGTATGATACAGCCTTGCTGACACATCACAGGTAACAGGGAGAGATTCGGGGAGAAACTGAACTAGCTGGAGTAAGAGTAGTACACAACTTTTATTGATGAAGTTCAGGGGAAAGAGGCACCAGGGGCAGCTGTATTAATCCCATAATAACTTGAAATATAATCAGTACATTGCTGCAGGGATGGCTAGAAAGGGAGGGAGGTGGAGGTGTCAGGGTTTAAGTTCACAGGCTTTCCCAGTTCATTAAAAAGTGAATCAATCAGAGAAACAGGCTGGTTTTTCAAAGGGTTGGCAGTTGTGAACGGGCTTCGGACGTTGGGAGGCACGCAGATGGTGCGCCCGTCCTGGCGCAGAGGTTGCTGGAGCTCGGCAGCCATCCATTGGAGGAGACGGCTGTGTTTTACCCTGCTCGAGCTAGTAAAACATGTTACAATGTGCCAGGGGAGATTCTGGCTGGATTTTGAGAACTTAAAAGCTAGGCAGTGTTGGTGCTGTGGGCCATATAAAGGTGACGCTGATAGATGTTTATGAAGGGGAAAAAAGTTTTGTTTTATAATTTCTGGAGTGCCGGTTTAACCAGCAGGCAAATGGGCAGAAGGAGTTTGCCTACAAGACCTCTCTTTGTAGGCGGCTGGTAATTAGCTCATTACTGTTAATTTTTGCCATCTCTGGACTGATCAATGACGTATTAAAAAAAAAAAAAAAAACAACAAAACAAAAAACCAAAACCAAGCAGAATTCATATATCTGGATCTGGCATTTCCTACATCCTTTTGATGAAGCTGGTGCATGTACATAGACCAGGGAACATCCTCAGAGAGCAAGCTTACGCCCACAGGCACTCGGAAGTTTAGGACAGAATGCCCTATATTTAAATAGGACTCATGACTTTTTAATTACTGCTCAGTACAACAGTGCTCAGTGAGAACACGTGGTTGGCCAAACTGGTGTGCTGCGATTGCTCACCAGCGGTATAGGAGCCCATTTAGTCAGTGGTCTGTCGTTCACATGAGGATGAGTACCCACCACAGGCGCAGGTAAGAACACTGACTGACAGGCAGCATTTCCATATGAACCTCAGCCCTGTGTTGAGAAGACAGCATGAAAAGACCAGGTCATATGGATGACTGATACAGGCTGAAAAACATCTCTGTTAGAAGGCAGCAGTGTCAGTGTGACCTGATAGCGCCTTCGGGGGAAGCGTGTCCCTTTGTGGACATCTTTGCTGGAATGAAAGCCCAAATCTTCATCAACCTTTGACCAGCTCAACCCCTGCCCCTTGCACAGATCCTGCTGTGCTCACAAGTGGGTTGGGGCCTGCTGTCATCTTAACTGAGTTACAGTGATTGCTGGAGGAGCTGTGGAGAAGGGACAAGACATACTTTGTCACTATTAGAGTTAAAAGAGGCAGTTCTCTTTTTTTTTTTTTTGCCATTTGCTTTAAATTTGCTTTCTAAGATGTTTCTAACAAAATGAAAAAACACAATGTACCTACTATTCGGCCAACCTTCAAGGCAAATGTTTGGCAAGGGCATATTGTAATCCCACCCACCCAACTGCACTGCATGTTACTTTGGGCTAGAAAAAGCCTTCTTTGACTATGCTCAGCCACTCCCTGAACCCCTCCACATCTCTACATGGTGGTTTAAAGCACAAACCAGGCTGGCTCCACTTCTTTCTAGCATTCATAGGCCTTTCCTAGGACTATCCCTGAACTCCAGCCCAAGACCAGTGAGTGGAAAGCATGCCTTCTGGTTTAAGTTTTTAATTCTTGCTTAGTGTTAGTTTCAACCACCCCACTCCCCCAGAATGATGATTTTTCTAAACATTAATTTTCTCTTCTGCTCTCCTTCATCCCAGCGACCAGCCCAGCCTTGCTCGTGTGTCAGTCTACTCCAAGGACTCGTGTTCAAACGTATTCAGCTGAAATGCTAACGTGGCTGGGAGCTGGCACTCACACGGGGCTTGGGGCAGCTCAT